>NW_027590155.1:900000-1129904 GCF_964213995.1 Mustelus asterias
TGTGCCCCGGGTCTGTGTATGCCCAATATCTCTGTGTGTGCCGCTGAGTCTGTGTGTGCCCCTGAATTTGTGTACGCCCCACTACCTCTCTGTGTCTGTCCCTGTATCTGTGTGTGCACCACTCTGTGTGTGTGTGTGCCGCAGAGTGTGCGTGTGCCCCTGGCTCTCTGTATGCCCCAGTATCTCTGTTTGTGTGCTCCTGTATTTCTGTTTGTGTGTGTGTGTGCCCCTCTATCTCTGAGTGCCCCTCAATCTGTGCGTCTCCCTGTATCTGTGTGAACCCTGGTATCTGTGTGAGTGTGCGTCCCTGTATCTACCTTCATGTGTGTCACTGTATATGCGTGTTTGCCACGGTATCTTTGTGTCTCTCCGTGTGTGTATGCGTGTATGTGCGTGCACGCGCGTGTGTCTGTGTATCTGTTTGTGTGTGTGTGTGTGTGTCCATGTATCTGTCTTTCTGTGTCCCTCTATTTGTATGTATGTCCCTCCCTCTATCTGTGTGTGTGACCCTGTATCTGTGTGCATGCCCCCATGTCTCTGTTTGTGCCCCTGTATCTGTGTCTGTGTGTCCGTGTATCTAAATATGCACATGTATCTGAATGTGCCCTTGCAACTGTGTGTGCCTCAGTATCTGTGTGTCCCTGTAACTGTGTGTGTGAGCCCCTGTGTCTGTGAGGTTTTCAGTTTCTCTCTGTCTGTTCCCCTGTATGTGAGCGTGTGCTTTTGAGTATGTTTTTTAAGTTTGTGTCTATATATATAAGTCTGTGTGTTTGTTTGGGTGAGAGCGTGTGTATATGGCAGCATGTGTTTATGAGAGTGTTTCTGAATGCGTAACTGTGCGTGTGTGAGTACATGTTTGTGTTGAGTGAGTGTCAGTGCGACATTGAGACATTGTAAAACAGAAACATACTTCAAATTTGAAAGAAAATGACATTAACCAAACTCTCCATTTTGGATGCTATCAGTTCCAGAAACAATTGAAGCAACATTTAGCCTCTGTGTTTATTGTGTGTTAGGGAATGGCCCACCAGTTTCACAAGAGCCAACACCGAAACCTTCCCTGATGAATATGTACGAAACTTGTAGAGGTATATAACTGGCAGGGCAAATCGGAACAAGAATGGAGGTTGAACATTTTCATTCCAACACAGATGGTTTTTTTTTCTGTATCACAGTAACTTTTATAATGTAGGCCAAGAGCTTCAAAATGGGAAAAGCTTATTATGGAGTTTGCACATTCTCCTCGTGTCTGCGTGGGTTTCCTCCGGGTGCTCCGGTTTCCTCCCACAGTCCAAAGATGTGCGCGTTAGGTTGATTGGCCATGCTAAAATTGCCCCTTAGTGTTATGAGATGCGTAGGTTAGAGGGATTAGTGGGTAAATATGTAGGGATATGGGGGTAGGGCCTGGGTGGGATTGTGGTCGGTGCAGACTCGATGGGCCGAATGGCCTCCTTCTGTACTGTAGGGTTTCTATTTCTATTTCTATTTCGATCGAGCACGGATACAGTGTGAATAAAGGCTGTGAAGATACAAAATAATTTCAAGTTTGCCGACGACATCACTGTAGTGGGTTGGATCTCAAACAATGACGAGACAGAGTACAGGAATGAGATGAACAATATGGTTAACTGTTCCGGCGACAATAATCTCTGCTTCAATGTCAATAAAACAAAGGAGATTGTCATCGATTTTAGGAAGCGAAAAGGAGAACATGTCCCTGTCTACATCAACGAAGACGAAGTAGAAATGGTCGAAAGCTTCCAGTTTTTATGTGTCCAGATCACCAACAACCTGTCCTTGTCCCCCCATGCCGACACGAAAGTTAAGAAAGCCCACCAACGCTTCTACTTTCTCAGAAGACTAAGGAAATTTGGCATGTCAGCAACGACTCTCACCAACTTTTACAGATGCACCATAGAAATCATTCTTTCTGGTTGTATCACAGCTTGGTATGGCTCCTGCTCTGCCTAAGGCCGCAAGAAACAACAAGAAGGCATGAATAGAGCCCAATCCATCACGCAAACCAGTCTCCCATCCATTGACTGCCGCTGCCACGGCAAAGCAGCCAGCATAATTAAGGATCCCACGCACCCCGGACATTCTATCTTCCACCTTCATCCGCGGGAAAAATATACAAAGTCTGAGGACACGCACCAACCGACTCAAGAACAGCTTCTTTCCTGCTG
Organism: Mustelus asterias; assembly: GCF_964213995.1. NCBI lineage: Eukaryota > Metazoa > Chordata > Chondrichthyes > Carcharhiniformes > Triakidae > Mustelus > Mustelus asterias. The sequence goes on from NW_027590155.1 coordinate 902,187, forward strand.
CCGTCTGGCTTTTGAATGGACTTACTTTGCATAACGCTGATCTTTCACTCCACCCAAGCTATGACTGTAACATTACATTCTTCAATGTCTCGTTTCCTTCTCTATGAACGATATGCTTTGTCTTTTCCCTGTACTGTTCACTGTATGTAATATACGTGACAAAAATAAATCAAATGCAATCAAAGAAATAAAATCTGCGCCTTAAAATGATTTCGTTTTCAATCTTCAAAGAATCATTGTGTAATTTAGTGGATTATATTGGAAACATTGACGTTTATTAGTGTCACAATTAGGCTTACATTAACATTGCAATGAAGTTACTGTGAACATTCTTTATAAGGATCTGTGTGTCTGTGTGAGTGTATGCGTGTGCGCATGTCTGTGTCTGTGTGTGTTTGTGACTCTGTATTTCTGTGAACGAGTGCGCGCCCCTGTATCTCTATGTGTGTATGTTTGCGCGTGTGGGCCCCTGTAAATGTCTTTGTGTATGTGCGCGCTGCTGTAAATGTCTGTGTGCGCGTGCCCCTATAAGATTAAACCTTGAAAATGTCTGACAGTGAATTACAGAGGGAAGAAAAGTTTGCCCACTCCCATTTTGAATGTGATTTAACCTCTGATAACTGCATCGAATGCACGCATTGCAGTCTGAAATAACATCAACTTCAATGTCCAGACCATGTCTCCAAAGGATAATGAAGAACACAGTTCCTGTGCGGTGTCTGGTTATATAAAAGGGCGAATGCGCCAGCCGAGCTCCTTCTGTATACTCAAATCTCGGACAATATCGTTCAATAGTCACACTTCAGCAAAAGGTTCGCGGATGCAGCCATCCAGACACTGAACTTTGAGACTCACAAATCTGCAGTTGCTGTGCGGCGCCAGCAGATGGTGGTGTTGTATCACTTTAACGACAAGAGAGCAAAACAGGTTTGAGGAGATTTTTAGGTTAAATTTATTTCCTTGTTTCCCCAGAAAGGAACCAACAAGTAAAGCAACGACATTAGTATCTGTGTCAGTACTATTCACAGGGAAATCTGGCCGAAGGATAATGAATTTAATACTGACATTGGCATTCATCTTCCCACGAATAAATATGCGCATTAACAGCTAATTATTTTATGACCTCTTTTATTGATTTAAAGTGATGTGTACTTTTCTCATCCAGACTTATTAAATAATAAAGTTTTATGGTGCGGTGAGGTTTAAGGGACGGTGGGGCTGGCATCTCCGTTTGTTGTTGGAGGTGTGTTGGAGTAGACGCAAAATGTCACAGTCACCAATCTCCCTCCCGCTTTGCCATGGGGATACTTTACTCTGGAGCTCATTTTGCCCAGGCCATGCTGAATGTCAGCATTGAAATGATCCAAACCCAGTGCCCTTTGGAAGTAAATTCGATTATTTTTCTATTTCTGCGCTTGCTGTTCATGAATTGATCAGAATAACAAAACAAAAACGGTCTCACTGTGCGTGTCTGACTGAGATGGGGTTTTGTACAGTACACCAGATAAACACACTGTTATGGTAAACTATCTGATCACTGTTTAATAAGCTTCACAATTCCAGTAAATGGAAATTTCACCACATTCTTCAGATCCGCTCTGAATTGCGTCTGGGTCATGGCATGAATGCATGTGTTGGTGCAGCAACTCTAGAGTTGAAGCATAAATCCCAGTTCCTGAGCAAATAATGGCAAAATAACAGAAATAAATTCAACTTGTACAATCGCTGATTAAGGCAAAACAATAGGAACCCTGACCATAACAGGATAAAATTTCCCGACATCGCAAAGGGTAAGATGGTAGATTTTCTTCACTTCTCTATCTCTTGGCCATTTGAACTTTCCCCACTCTTTTGCGTCTGAGGTCTACGGAGAACCTTGCTCGACAATAAAATGTGTTTAACGGTTGAAATATTGAACAGCAGATTCAGCAATAAAGGAACAGATGAGGTTTGGAGAAGAAGGCTGTGGAGGCCAGTTCATTGAGTGTCTTTAAGACAGAGAGATATAGGTTCTTGATTGATAAGGGGATCGGGGTTATGGGGAAAAGGCAGCAGAATGGGGATGAGAAAAAATATCAGCCATGATTGAATGGCGGAGCAGACTCGATGGGCCAAGTGGTCTAATGCTGCTCCTATGTCTTATGGTCTTCTGGTCTTTTGGCTAAAATATAATGCAGACTTTCAACTTCTACTCACGCTGGTGAAAACAATTCATCAGAATCTGCATAACAGAAGTAGAGATTATTGGAAAGTACACTATATCCTCAGACATATAGTACCAGAACGTGTTCTTTGCACTGAGCAGCACACTCACTGTTCCAATAACCACAACTGCCGTTTTCTCAGTGTAGTATTTTATTTTCTGTTTCTGACAAGTAATGGCCACGAATCGATCAAAGGTGAAAGTGACAGTGAACAAGACAGAACAATCGGTGACTGCGTACAGCAGGACGGTATGGATGTTGCACACTTGAGTATGATGCATGAAGATAAATTGATCATTAACTCTGATAGGAATTTGCCTCAATATGAGGTCGATGATGACGACCAGTACACACGCTGCTAACATGGAAATTAGGAACGTGTGACACATTTTGAAAGTCCACACCTTCCGCGAGACAGGATAGGAATCGTCGATAAGTTCACTGTAAGGAAGAGAGACACAATTAACTCATATTTCAGATTGAGAACGGGAGCAGCGGTCTGTCAGGATTCTGGGGAGCAGTTGAAGTATTTGTTTTCACATAATCCAGCCTCAGAATAATATGGATTCACTGGTTCCGCTGAGACCGAGTTCACAGTAGGAAAGCACCGCATTGATGTAGCAAGAAAGCAGATTCACCAACAGATCAGATCTCCACTTTCAAGCCTTCTCCATATTTGTATTTGGGAAACACAATGATGCCAATGGGTTTGGACCAAATGTCCCTGGTCCGGGTCACTCTGCTGTGACTCTGCTGTAGACTCTGCATTTGTAGATATTGCATCAGTTGATTTGGAATTGGCTGTGAATCACAGCACTGGAAATTATATATATATTTTTACTGAGGTCAGGACCCTTTAGATACTAAGGCAGGAACAGTGAAAGTGGCCGGTGGAGGTGGGGACGGAGTGGGTGGAGCGAGGAGATGGGGGTGGGGGGGGGGGTGGGGCGTGGTAGTGGGGAGGGGAGGGGAGGGAGAGGGAAATAAAGAGCAACCACCAGGCGACAGTAGGGAGAATGGCTGCTGAGAAGAGAGAGAATTTTTCCCACTGCATTAGCACATAAGGAACATGACGTTTGCATATAATAATATTATTAACTGGATCTCATGGACAAGGGTAATAAATATAGTGAAATTACACTCACCAGTCACACCAACGGAGTGGGTAGTAAATCCTTCAGACATCGTGACGTACCCAAATAATACGAAGCTCAAGTGGAATAATCCAGAACATGGTTCATCGACTCTGAGATTCAATGATCTCTGGTTGTACTGGAGACCACTCTTATTTTTAACACCGGTGGGCACAATGAAAGCATTGCCTATTTATGGAGTGAGTAAAGTCACCGGTGAAACAATTAAACTTTGTGCCTACACGATTATTCACAATCGCCGAACAAACAAGATGAATTCAGCTTTTCTTGCAAAATACATGTTTATTGAAAGTCCTTTGCAATCAAAGAAAATGATCTGACTGAAGACAAACAAATTGGCCCAAGCAGTTTGGTGAAAAATAGGATTATTGATTAAGACTATGTTACTGAACTGACGTGAATTAAGACAGTAACGAATATTTCTATCTCATAATGTCAATCTACAATTTCAGAATTTCAATGAAACTGTAATAGTGAAATTGGTGCAGGTTCGGGGAATAATGTTGATGCTTCTGCTAATAAAAGAGAGGTGTCAAAAGCAGGATGATTAGAAATATTACACTGCTGGTATTCAGCAAGAAACAGGTCTTAATCCGATAAAATAACCATCTACCCTTGTATTGTTCACAGATATTATTTTATGGAGATTAACCCGTGCAAGAGGTAAATCAGGTGTCCAACCTGCGTTCCGAAGCACATGTAAAATTTCCTGTACTTTTGATGATAAGTGAGGATGTGTCCTGTGCCCTTCACCCAACCTTACATCTTCCTTTGCATGCCATGCTGCTTTCAGACTGTGTGGATGCAATTCCATCGATCTGCACGTTTTATCTTCTCGAAATATCTTTCACCTTCAATTCACTCTACTTAGTAATATTTAATTCCTTCTATTATTTTTGCTCGAATTTAAAACAAATGTCAGTCCAGCTATTTATAAACCTGACAAAAAAGGACATTATCTTACATGAATTACACCCAATATTATTTATACATACCCATTCAGTTGCACAAAACTCTGGTGATAACTAGAAGAATAGAAAAGTAATGATGCCGAAACGGGCCATTCAGCCCATCATGCATACTCTGGATACAACAGAGACAAATGGAACTAGTGGCTCCGTCTAATCCCACATTCTATCATCTGCTCCGTAGCCTTGCAGGTTCAAGCCCTTCTGATAGTGAGCCCATATTAGAAATAACGTGTATACCTTTGGCTATCGATATATAAAGGGAAATGAAAATGTCTTTGAGACACTCCTGAGAAGGTTTACTAAACGATTTCCAGTAATGAGCGGGTTGTCTCATGGAGATGGTTGGAGAGAGTAGACATATACACACTGAAAGTTCGAATAGTAAGAGGCGACTTAATGGCAGAGTTTAAGATCTTGAGGGATGTTGACATTGTGGATGTGCACAGAATGTTGCCATTTCGGAGAGAATCCAAAACCGGGTGAGAAAGTTTCAAATAAGGGGTCGCTCATTAAAGACAATGATGTGGAATGTGTTCTCTCTCAGATCGTCGTATGAACAATCAAAATAGAAAGATACGTAGGACATTAAGCCCCTCAAGCCCGCTCCTCCATTTCATAACTTAATTCTAACATCAAATTTGCAGTCCACCTACACCTGATCACCAATCACGTATGACTCAGCAAAAACGTATCCACATCTACCTTAAAAATAATGAAAGCTCTGTTGCCACCGATTATTGAGAAAGAGAGTTCCAAAACATGAGGATCAACAATGCCATAAGGAATAGGGACAAGGGCAGGCCGCTCAGCCTTTCGAGCCTCTTCAGTCATGAATGCGATTGTATACGGTGTTAGTGAGACCACACCGTGAGTATTGTGTGCAGTTTTGGTGTCCTTATCTGGGGTAGGATTTCATTGCCCTACAGGGAGTACAGCGAACGTTTACCAGGCTTATATCTGGGATGACAGGCCTGTCATATGAGGAGGGACTAAGTCGGTTAGCATTACATTCATTCTAGTTTAGAAGATTCAGGGAGGAGTCATAGCAACCGACAAAATTCTAACAGAGTTAGACAGGGTAGATTCAGAGAGAATGTTCCTAATGGAGGGGGAGGCCAGAAGTGGACTAGAATATCTCATCAGGTCTGAAGGCATTTTTGCAGAGAGACCATCAGAAAGACATGGGTGTGATGGAACTTGGGAAAATAAATAGCAATATCTTGAGGAGTTTAGGTTTTACAGAGAAGGATAGGCTGGAGTCTTAAAGCGCATCCCGGTAGATAAATCCTCAGCACCTGATGAAGTTTATCCTAGGGACGTTGTAGGAGGCTAGGGAGGAAATTGTGTATCCACTAGCAGAGATATTTTAAACATCGATAGGAATAGGTGAGGTGCCCGAAGATTGGAGGGTGGCAAATGTTGTGTCTTTGTTTAAACGCGAAAAGCCTGGGAACTACAGGCCGTTGAGCCTCACAGCTGTAGTTTTTTTACGTGTTCATGGGACATGGGCGTCGCTGGCTGGCCAGCATTTATTGCCCATCCCCAGTTGCCCGAAAGCAGTTGAGAGGCAATCATATTGCTATGGCTCTGGAGTCACATATAGGCCAGACCGTGTAATGTCCTCCCCTAAAGAGCATTAGTGAACCAGATAAGTCTTTCCAACAATCAACAATAGTTTCATGGTCATCAGTAGATTCTTAATTCCAGAATTTTTTTATTGAATTCAAATTCCACCGGCTGTCATGACCGAGTTCGAACCCCGGTCCGCAGAACTTAGTTGAGTTTCTGGATTAATAGTCTAGCGTTAATACCACGAGGCTATCGCCCCCCTCCCCCTCACCCCACCCCCCCACCCCCGCCGCCCCGCCCAACTAAGTTTATCGAAGGAATTCTTAGAGATCGGATCGACAGGCATTTGGAGAGTCAAAGACTGATTAGGGACAGTCAGCATCGCTTTGCGAGTGGAAAATCATGTCTCACAAATTTGATTGAGTTTTTTTTGAAGGGGTAACCAAGAAGGTAGATGAGGGCAGTGCCGTCGATGTTGTCTATATGAACTTTAGCAAGGCCTTTGACAAGGTACCGCATGGTAGGTTGTTGCATGAGATTAAAACTCACGGGATCCAGCTCGGTAGACAAATTGATATAAAATTAACTTGATGACAGAACACAGAGGGTGGTGTAGAGGCTTGTTTTTCAAACTGGAAGGCTGTGAGCAGCGGTGTGCCATAGGGATCGATGTTGGGTCTACTGTCACTTGTCATTTATATTAATGATATGGATGAGAATTTAGGAGGCATGGTTAGTAAGTTTGCACATGACACCAAGAGTGATGGCATAGTGGACAGTGAAGAAAGAACGTTATCTCAGATTTCAACGGGAACTTGATCAATTCAGCCAGTGGGCTGACGAATGGCAGATGGAGTTTAATTTAGATAAATGCGAGGTGATGCATTTTGGTAGATCGAACAAGGGCAGGACTTGCTCAGTTAATGGTAGGGCGTGGCGAGAGTTATATAGCAAAGAGATCTAGGGGTACATGTTCATAGCTCATTGAAAGTGGTGTCACAGGTGGATAGAGTGGTGAATACGGCATTCGGTATGCTTGGTTTCATTGGTCAGAACAGTGAATACAGAAACTGGGACATCTTGTTGAAGTTGTGCAATCATTGGTAAGGCCACACTTGGAATACTGTGTACTGTTCTGGTCATTCTATTATAGAAAGGATATTATTAAACTAGAAAGAATGCAGAAACGATTTACTAGAATGCTCCGAGAACTTGATGGTTTGAGTTACAAGGAGTGGTTGGATAGACTGGGACTTTTTTCTCTGGAATGTCGGAGGCTCAGGACGATCTTATAAAGGTCTATGAAATACTGAGAGACATCGATCAGCTAGATAGTCAATATCATTTCCCAGTGGTAGGGGAGTCTAAAACTGGAAGGCATAGGTTTAAGATGAGAGGGGAGAGATACAAAAGGATCCAGAGGAGCATTCTTTTTTCACACTGAGGGTGGTGAGTGTCTGTAACAATCTACCAGAGATAGTAGTAGAGGCGGGTACAATTGTGTCTTTTAACAAGCGTTTAGAAAGTTACATGAGCAAGATTGCTATCGAGGGATATGGGCCAAACGCGGGCAATTGGGACTGGCTTGGTAGTTAAAAAAGGGTGGCATGGACAAGCCTGGCAGAAGGGCCTTTTTCCATGCTGTAAACCTCTGTGACTCTAAGACTCTTTGACTCTATGAGATTGGAGCCAACGTTTCGAAATCAACTTGTCAGAGGTTCAGAGCTCTGACGGCGGGTCATCAGGACTCGAAACGTCGTCTCTGTTCTCTATCCACTGATACTGTTAAAACTGTTGACATTATCCAGCATTTTCTGTTTCTGTTTCAGTTTCCAGCATAAGCAATAATTTGTTTTATTAAGCAAAGGAGAGCGATAGGCTGCAACGCACTGACGATAGAGATGGTGTTGCAAAGTATATTTGGGTGGTAATGGGTCAGACTTTACCTTTTACACTGACACAAATATCGCCTAGATCTCGCTCCAAATCTCGGACTAAATGATAATCTTCGTATTGAATCTACTCAGTCCCATGAGGTCACAGGAGCTGAACACAAGTGAAGAAGGTGGATTTTGCAGTAATGGGTTGTAGGATGAAAGAAATATTGTGAAGGCAGCAGCAGTGGGGATGAAAATGAAACAATTATAGAAAGTTACAGTCGAGGAACAGCTTATTAGTCTTGGCATATTGCTTTGAAACAACAGTTGTGATTAGTTGATCAGGAATAAGAAAGAGACAAGTTGTTTCATACGAAATTCTATTTTCACAATTTGTCACCTGTCATTGAGCCTGGGCCTTGGCGGTTAAAGCCTTGAATCTGAACCACGAGACCACCCGCTCTCCAGCATCACCTGCTCAATGTTGGCTTGTCTATCATTCCTTGTGTCAATTAATCCACCTTGCCTTGCTCTCTACCACAGACCTTCACTTTTGTTGTTTTTACCGAGTGACACCTGACTTTGCAATCAGAAAATGCTGGAAATACTCAGCATATCAGTTGACATTTACCAAAAACACAAATTATGAAACGTTTCCCTGACTCTGTATTGAAAAGCATGCAGAAATATTGCTGTCCGGTTTCGAACCCTCAGAAAGAATGTAATAATTGAAGTGGCGAGTTTGTTGTATGTTGTCAATGGCTGAACATATCACTGGTATTGAAGCAGATTGTGTCATTTTTCAGGTGAATCCCTTTGGTTCAAGTGTGCTTTCAGCGAGCTTAAAAATAAGAAAAGGAGCGTGGATAAAGCAAATTTTAAAACATGCTGTAACCTGCTGGTCTGATGGATAGAGTTTGACACTTTCACTGCTGTTTTGATTACAGGTCAGGATATGAAGATTTATTGCTCGTGTCCAAACCATGAAACACATTTCAGTTATTTCCCTGTCGAATGCAGGAATCCTGGTCTCGCCTCATGTCCTGCCCTCATTGAAGTGAAGACCCTGACCAAATTCAACAGGAAGTTTTATTGTCATTTCTGGCGGGAAATTAGGAACCAGACGAGGTTAAGGACAGTTTAAATCGTACAGGCCCTTCACTAAAGCTCATTGTGTTTCTGACTGGAGAAGATTTCTCTTTGTTGCATGGATCACTTCTCTGATTAACTGACGGAACGGACTCGAAGTACCCAATGGTTCATACCAAATGCTTTGCCTCTGAGCTATTTCACTAGCAATACCGTTAAAATACCTGGTGATCGTTTGCACTTCGGTGGTAGCGGGTCCGAGTGGTCGAAGACGTTGGGTTGAGGTTCCAGTCTTTGGGGAGGCGTGAATTCCAATTCAAACGCTGCTACAAGTGGTTTTAGTTCTGGACACGACGCTGGAGATTTTCAGCTGTGAAGAGGGACGAAATACATTGGGGCTGATTTCGCCTGAGCATTGAATGCTGAGGGCCGGCATGATTGAGTGTGCAAAATTTTGGGGGACATGGATTGGCAGATAGGAATAGTCGTTTCCCCATAGCAGAAGGGTGAACAACCAGGCGGCTTAGATTTAAGGTATGGAGAAAGAGCTTCAGAGAGGATCAGAGGGTGATGGCAATCTGGAACCCACTGCCTGAAAGGTTGTTAGAGGCAAGAACACCAACACTAAGCACACTTAAGAACCATTTAGAAGAGCACTTTAAATGCCTTGATATCACAGGCAGCCACATTCGTCACACCTCTGGAGTACAGCTCTTTTGTCCATGTGCGAACAAAGGCTGACTGGAGAAGGTTCCTCTTTGTTACCTAGTTCAGACTTCTCTGATTAACTGTTTTCCGGCTGGAGGCCTGTGACTAGTGGTGTACCGCAGGGCTCTGTATTGGGACCTCTGCTGTTTGTGATTTATATAAATGATCTGGAAGAAGGAGTAACTGGGGTGATCAGTAAGTTTGCGGACGACACAAAACTGGCAGGACTTGCAGATAGTGAGGAACATTGTCAGAGGCTACAGAAGGATATAGATAGGCTGGAAATTTGGGCAAGGAAATGGCAGATGGAGTTCAATCCTGATAAATGCGAAGTGATGCATTTTGGTGGGAATAATGTAGGGAGGAGCTACACGATAAATGGAAGAACCATAAAGGGTGTAGAGACGCAGAGGGACCTGGGTGTGCAAGTCCACAGATCTTTGAAGGTGACGTCACAGGTGGAGAAGGTGGTGAAGAAGGCATATGGCATGCTTGCCTTTATAGGACGGGGCATAGAGTATAAAAGTTGGGGTCTGATGTTGCAGATGTATAGAACGTTGGTTCGGCCGCATTTGGAATACTGCGTCCAGTTCTGGTCGCCACACTACCAGAAGGACGTGGAGGCTTTGGAGAGAGTACAGAGGAGGTTTACCAGGATGTTGCCTGGTATGGAGGGGCTTGGTTATGAGGAGAGATTGGGGAAACTGGGGTTGTTCTCCTTGGAAAGACGGAGGATGAGGGGAGACTTAATAGAGGTGTATAAAATTATGAAAGGCATAGATAGGGTGAACGGTGGGAAGCTTTTCCCCGGGTCGGTGGTGACGTTCACGAGGGGTCATAGGTTCAAGGTGAAGGGGGGGAGGTTTAACACAGATATCAGAAGGACATATTTCACACAGAGGGTCGTGGGGGCCTGGAATGTGTTGCCGGGCAAGGTGGTGGAGGCGGACACACTGGGAACGTTTAAGACTTATCTAGACAGCTATATGAACGGAGTGGGAATGGAGGGATACAAAAGAGTGATCTAGTTTGGACCAGGGAGCGGCGCGGGCTAATTGTTCCTGGTTTCTCGTTTCAAGGCTTCATTCTACGATCATCTTGCTGGTGCCAGTACAGAGTGAGACTGCGGATAGTTGGGAACCTGTCTCGGGGGCAGGGGATTCATATGGTGTTCATGGAAGTGGAAATGACTAGGGTTGGGAAGCATTTTCCGATCGGGGCCATTGTGATCTCCTGGACTCGTTTCGATCGCCTCAGGGGGTCGGAGAGGAATTTCCCAGATTTTTTTTTCCCCATATTGGCCCTGGGGTTTTTCACTCTGGGTTTTCGCCTCTCCCTGGAGATCACATGGTCTGGAATGGGGGGGTGGGGGTAAGTTAATAGGTTGTAATGAACAAAGCATCGTAGCTGTGAGGGACAGCTCGGTGGATAGGATATTGGTATGTAGATAGGCTGGAAAATTGGGTGGGGATCCTGGATTCAGGATTCAATCCTGGACCGGGGAGCGGCGCGGGCTTGGAGGGCCGAAGGGCCTGTTCCTGTGCTGTATTGTTCTTTGTTCTTTGTTGTTCTTTGTTAGCTGGTTACTGCGAAGTCAGTGCTTCTTGATACCATGTTTGTTGACCCCTTCTATCACATTCCTGATGACCGAGAGCAGACTGGTGGTAATTGTCTTGATTTGATTTGCAGTTTGCCAGGTAGATAACAGTGATGCAGTTGTACTGAAACTGCTTGACTCGGAGCGCGGCAAGTTCAGGAGCACAACGCTTTAGTAAAATTGCTGGAAGATTGCCAGTGCCGGGAGCTCTCGTTGTTTCCAATGTATCCACAAACATCTTTGTCTTGCAATCAACGCTGCAGTGGAAGTGATTGTCGCATAGTGGGCGCCGCGGTGGCTTCGCAGCGCCAGGGACCCGGCTTCAATTCCAACCTTTGGTAATTGTGAGGCGTTTGCACGTTCTCCCCGTGTGTGCCTGAGTTTCCTGCCGGTGTTCCAGTTTCCTCCCACAGTGTCCAGGTGTGCATGTTAGGTGGATTGGCCACGTATTTGCTGTAATTGCTTATAAATGATAAATTGACTGTGTGAATATCTGGCAAAGTTTAGACAATGACATGAAATGAGACAATGGGAAAATAGATGTTTATGGTCTAATTGCAAATCTCTCTTATGAGCTTTTCTAGTGGTCAGGATTAGGCGCCGTGCCCGGGATTGATTCCCAGTCACGGGGTGAACATTTTTTTGTTTAACTCTTCATTAAATCAAATTAGGCCTCACATTGTCTGTGAAGGGAGAAACAAGGGTTAATCTTCAAACTGGATGAATTGTATCAGACGTGGAAAAGTCAGAGGTGTAACAACAAGTATAAGCTCAGAAGAAGAATTTATCGGCAGGCACACGGCAAACATTGATCGTTTGAAGTAACTGGCACATGTCAAATTCTGCCCATTTATCGCCACATATTCTAACTCCCTGCTCTCCCGCTCAAGCATATCTATTTCCATCTGAAAATGCAGTCTGTTCCACTGATTATTATACATTTATTGCAAGCTAATTGCAAAGGATTGGCTCCATAGAGCACTGGTCTCGTAAACCAGAGGTTGCGAGTTCAATCCTCGCTGGAGCCTTATGTTCAACTTTAGTTTATAGCCGCAAGTTACACGTGGTAGTTTAAACACTTGGTCAACTGCGGCCTTGATGTCAAGGCCTATCACTCTCAGCTCACCTCGGGAATTCAGCTCCATTGTCCATGTTTGAACAAAAGGTTAAATGAGGACAGCAGCTGAGTCACCCTGGCCAAACTCAAACTGGGCTTTGCTGAGGAGGTCTGTTGATGACCCTGCCATCGCTTGACAGATGATGGAGAGTCGTCGAATTTGGCGATAATTGGCTAGTTGGATTTCCCGTGCCTTTTTTTGTGCAGGAAATACCTGGGCAATTTTCCACATTGTTGCGAAGATGCCAGTGTTGTAATTGTCCGAGAAGAACTTGGCTGGGGGAGCGGTAAGTTCTACAGCACAAGTACTATTGCCGGAATGTTATCAGGGCCCATTGCCTTTCCAGTGTCCAGTGCCTCCAACCGTTTTTTGGTATCAAATTGAGTGAATCGAATTGGCTGGAGACTAGCATTTGAGATGCTGGGGACCACTGGAGGAGGCCGAGATGGATCATCCAGTCGACACTCCTGGCTGGAGATTGCTTCGAATTCTTCAGGTTTATCTTTTGCAATGAGGTGCTGGGCTGCACCATCAGTGAGGATGAGGATATTTGTGGATTTTCTTCCTCCAGTGAGTTGTTTAATTGTCCACCACTATTCACGACTGGATGTGGAAGGACTGAAGAGGTTAGATCTGATCTGTTGGTTGTGGGATCGCTTACCTCTGTCTATCACTTGTTGTTTTTGCCATTTGGCATGTACAGAGTCCTGTTTGGTAGTTTCTCCAGGTTGACACCTCACATTTTGGTATGCCTGGTGCTACTCCTGCGCGTCCCCCCCCCCCCCCACACACACACACACACATCCCCCCCCCCCCCCCCGCCCCAACACCCTTGCACTCTCCATTGAACCAGAGTTGGTTCCCTGACTTGATGGTAATGGTTAAGTGGGGTATATTCTGGGCCATGAGATTGCAGATAGTGCTGGAGTACAGTTCCCCTGCTGTTGGTGGCCCACAACGCTCCATGCATGCCTAGTCTTGAGTTGCGAGATCGGTACGAAGTCTGTCCCATTAAACACGGTGATAGTGCCACATAACAGAATGGAGGCTATTCTCAATGCAAAGGCGGGACTTCATCTCCACACGGATTATGCAGTGATCACTCTTGCTGATACCGTCGTGGACGGTTGCATCTGCAGCCGGCAGATTGGTAAGGATGAGGTCAAGTATGTTATTTCCTCTTGTTGGTTCCTTCACCAGCTGCTGTAGATCAAGTCTAACAGTGACATATTTTAGGACCCGACCAGCTCGATCAGTATTGCAGCTACTGAGCCATTCTCGGTGGTGGACATTGAAATCCCCCATCCAGAGTACATTCTGCGCCCTTGCCACCCTCAGTGCTTCCTTCAAGTGTATTTCAACATGGAGGATCACTGATTCATGAGCCGAAGGAGGACGGTACCTGGTATCCAGTAAGAGGTTTCCTTCCACATGTTTAACCTGAAGCCATGAGACTACAGAGTCGATGTTAAGAATTCCCAGGGCAACTCACTCCCGATTGTATACCACTGCGCTGCCATCTCTGCTAGGTGGCGGCACAGTGGTATACAGTCGCTGGGAGTTCGCTGGGGCATGAAATTGACACTGAGGCGAAATCGTCCCACAATATGCTGAAGTGATCGAATTATATAAAATTTTAAGAGGGATTGATAGAGTAAACGTAGACAAAATGTTTCTTCTTATTGGGCAGTCGAGATCAAGAGGTCACAATTACACAAAAAAACAAAATACGATGAATGCTGGAATCTGTGCAAAAAACAGAAAATGCTTGGAAATCTCAACTGATCTGACAGCATCTGTGGGGAAAGAATAGAACCAACCTACTGTCACATGAATAGGTTGAGAGGCGGTAGATCTAAAACGGAGCTGTTGGGGAACTACTTATTGCTAATGGTCGTCGATTTGTGGAACTCGCTGCTCCATAGAAGGGTGGAGTCTGAATCATTAAAAAGGTTTAAAGAAGGAGACAGATATATTTCCAACACAAAATGAATTAACAGATAAGGGGCAGTGGATTTGAGACCAGGGAAAGATCAGCCATGAACTGATTGAATGCTGGAGCAGGCTCGAAGCGCTGAATTTGCCTTCTGCTGATCTTAATTCCTATGTTCCTAAGTGTAACTTTCAATCTTCAGAACCCACCAACCACATCAATGAGGCAGATGTGCAACCTATCTGCCAAAATACCTGTTTTGGCAGATAAGGCAAAGGAGAATCCAAAGAGCATCGACAAAGACAGAAAGGGCAAAAGGGTAGGAAGGGAGAGAGTAGGGCCTCTTAAGGATCAACAAGATCATCTATGTGCGGATCCACAAGAGATGGGTGGGATCCTAAATGAATATTTCTCATCAGTATTTGCTGTAGAGAAAAGCATGGATGTTCGGGAACTTCAGGAAATAAATTGTGATGTCTTGAGGAGTGTACATATTACAGATAAGGAGGTGCTGGAAGTCTTAACTCGCATCGAGGCGGATAAATCCCAGGACCTGATGAAGTATATTCCAGGACATTGTGGGAGGCTGAGGAGGAAATTGAGGGTCCCCTAGCAGAGATATTCGAATCGTTGATAGTCGCAGGTGAGGTGCCTGAAGAATGGAGGGTGGTAAATGTTGTGCTTGTTTAAAAAGGGCTGCAGGGAAAAGCCTGGGAACTACAGGCTAGTGAGCCTCACATCTGTGATGGGTAAGTTGTTGGAAGGTATTTTAAGAGACAGGATCTACAGGCATTTTGAGACGGAATGACTTATTAGAGATAGTCAACGACTTGCCTGGGCTTGCAAAATCTCACTAACTGTCCTGGCTGGAGACAATACACATCTCTTTAACCTGTGCTTAACCCTCTCTCCACTCACATTGTCTGTACCTTTAAGACCTGATTACCTGTAAAGACTCGCATTCCAACCATTGTTTTGTAAATTGAGTTTGTGTCTATATATGCCTTGTTTGTGAACACAACTCCCACTCACCTGATCAAGGGGCAGTGCTCCGAAAGCTTGTGGCTTGTGCTACCAAATAAACCTGTTGGACTTTAACCTGGTGTTGTGAGACTTCGTACTGTGCTTACCCCAGCGGGCGGTGGTGGGGGTGGGGAGGAGGAGAACTGGGGGGAGCGATGGAAACAATCCCTCAGCATGTACACTATCAAACAGTCTCGCCGTTGCAGACTTGTCAATGGGATCACTTTTTATTAGAGAGAAAGGGATAACCACAATGAATCTCTCCTCCAAGGGCAACTGTCTCATCACAGCAATCAATCCATTGAACCTTCGTTACACAGACAGTGCGAGAATAGAGGGAAAGAAGAACACACTATGGAAAGTGGATAGAGAACAGTGAGAGACTGAAAGAGTGAAAAATAATGAGGTCGTTAAACAGAAACAAAGAGAGACAGATATAGACAGTGCGTGGGGGAGTCAGCCACATCGTCTGAATGAATAACAATGTACACAAAGCCAGCGGCCGGAACCCACAAGCATTGGGTCCTCTGAATTGTTGACTAGGGGTAAAGAGAATGTCCAAAAGAATAGACAACTTTTGAAAACATCTTGAATTGCCTGTGAGTGCATTGTGTTGTTAGATTCCTTGTGTTGTCAGTTTCCCAAACCAAACCACGGGAAAACACATCCTGCCGTGTGCACGACAAAGAAATGAACAAGACTTTGCCATTGAACAAGGCTTTGTCATTGCAAACAACAACAATGGGGCTCGTCCGGGATTTGAACCCGGGACCTCTCGCAGTCTTGCATATCATAACACCCAAAGTGAGAATCATACCCCTAGACCAACGAGCCGCTGCTGTGGGAGTTGCTCAAATACGGATATTATATTGTCATACAAATCTGATCAGACAGCTGTACTGAAAGCTGGAAGCGCTGGAAAAACTCAGCAAGTCAGGCAGCAAGTGCGCACAGGGAAAGGACTCTCTTCTCACACCTTCATAACCTTTCATTTTACCCTTTAAGCTGGGAAAGTTTGGAAATGTAGGAAGTTTTAAACAAGTGAAATCCAGGAGCTAGGAAACATAACAACAGGACCGGGTACAATTCAAGAGAGATAAATGAACAACTTGTTGACAGTCCATGGTCTGAGCGTGAGGAAAGCAGAGTATCATAGAATGTTTGCACCGCAGAATGAGACCATGCACAAAATCTTTGAAGAAGTCGCGTGTCCTGTGGATAATATGGAGCCGGTGGGTGTACTGTCCAGCGATTTCACAGGAGCTGCAGTGATGAGGTTGGTGGATTTGGGAAATTGAGAGGAACACATGAGCAGCTTGTCTGACTATTTCATCTCATTGCCGCTTTCATGCTGCAGCGAAAAGTAATCCTTGTTGCCATTGGATGAAGGACTATCTTATGTTCCACCTGAACAGAACATTTTGAAAGCGAGACTTGCCTCTGGTGGAGATAGATCTGAGATGAAAATAATGAAATATAAAACGAAGTAAATTAGATTAAACATCCAACGTATTAGAAATATTGGGTCATCCAAACTATTAGAAATATTGGGTTGACAGTAAGTGGCATGAATTGATGCTGTGATCGCAGATATAGAACTGGAACCCACCATCACACCGAGTGAATCCGCTGTCTGTTTAAATGTTGATCAAAGAAAAATTTTAATCACCTTGCACAATGGAACGTACGGTAACTCAGTCAATAAGCACCCTCCACTCACAAATAACAGAAAGGATCAATTTCACCTCACAACTTTAAACTTCTTGCTATGTTCCGTACATTTACCATGAAGATTTATAAAGTAAGTGAATAGAGTTTGTGATGGTAAAAAAAATGTCCACGCCCATGAGGTACGTAAGCATAGTGACGGACACAGAGGAACAAACATAACCATAGACCACGCGAGACAGAGGACTAAAGAGCGACAAAACGGAGGTTAGACATTAAGGGAATATAGCTTAGGGGTCGGGCATTTGACTGCAAGTCAAGACGCTTCTGCATTCAAATCGGATGCCTCCTTCCGCGCTTAATAGATTTTGTTTTCAATCTAAACTGCCCTTCATTGGCTGGAAAGCGCTTTGTGACGTCCACTGGTCGGGAGAGGTTCTATATCAATGCAAACATTTCATGACCTTCAATCCCAGTCCTCTGTTACTGAGCCCAATCAGTGGGAACAATCTGTCCCTCCCTGCACTATCAAACGGCCCTTTTCCCATGTTTGGAGAAGGGATTGACTATTACACCACAACAACACTGTGGGGTAAAATAGTAAAACATACATGTTTAGATTTGTAAACGATGCCAACATTTGGTCTTTCTGTGTCAGGTTTGGTGAAAATTAAATTGGCATCGAATTTGCAGCCAACACTTTAACACTATGATTTAAGATGCCACGTGGGCTACAGATGTGTCAGTCTCTGTGGCGCAATTGACCAGCGCGTTCAGCTGTTAATTGAAAAGTTGGTGGTTCGAAAACATCCAAGGATGGCGCTTCCAATTTTTTTTCTCTCCATCTACTTTCATTGTCTCTCGGTTTTTGAGTGTCACTGAGTCCTTGGGCAACACTAAAAATACTTATCGTGTGTTAGCCGACGTTAGTTTATTGAACATTTATCTCTCACATATTATTTGTAACAATTTATATCTTTCAAATGTTATTAAACTCAATAACTGAACTCGAAACTTCAACCCATGTTTGACCTTGAGTTTCCATTTTCCTGCTTTCCAGCCAATGAAAGACAGTTTAGATTGAAAACAAAATCTATTAAGCGCGGAAAGAGGCATCCGATTTGAATGCAGAAACGTCTTGACTTGCAGTCAAATGCCCGACCCCTAAGCTATATTCCCTTAATATCAATGAGCTATACCCCCTCAGGGCATTTTTGCAATCAATGATGAAGTACAAACTAACATTTTGTTTGCTCCAATTCAGCTCATATGCAACAACGATCTAGAATCGGGGAAAATTTAAAAAAATGTTAATTTCAATTGTGTTTCGACCTTATTTTGAATCGGGGAGCCTTTCGTATATGAAATGAACATGTTAACTCCTACAATCCAGAAGCTCTGCTCATGACCAATGTGACCGGCCTAGAATATCAAACAGTGCAGTCTGATTGCAATTTAAATCCTTGCTTTGGAGAATTATAATTCTGTTGTAAACCTTAGCCATGTGGCAGAGTCATTGATCTAACATAAGATTTAGAAAATAGCATTTGTCCCGAATTTTATCTCTTTCTCCATGACTGCAGTTGCAGAATATTATTCAAGCATTGGGGAATTATAAATGCCACATGGCTGTGAGATAATGTGATTCCTTAATATTTAATAACACTTAGAGATGGGACAGCTGCTTTGAAAAGGTATTATCAGTTTTTTTGAAAACAATAATCAGTATACTTCAGGAAGACAGGTGACAAATGGAAGTGTTTCGAATTTGATGCCTGTCCACAGATTCTGCCAAACCTGCTGAGAATTTCCACCATCTTATGCTTGTATTATAAATACAGGTTTTATCAGAATATAAAACACACTGCCAGACGGCAACGATAAATGAAATAGTCCCACAAGCTGTTCACGTGTAAATTTTAATTTCCGAAACCCACCAATCTCATCATTACTGATCCTGTGAAACTTACCTTGTAAAACACGGCAGGCATTCATCTCTCAAAGAACTGAAACGCCTCAAATGTCAACTCTCTGCTCTCAATCTCAGGACTTTGCAATTATAAAAACAGCATTCTGGTGAAAGTTTAACTCAGTCCTCACTCCACTGATCTTTGCCGACTTACTGTGTATTTCCCTCATTGAACACATTTCAGGTTGGGACAGACAAATTCCTGATCTATTGGCAGCGCTTTGCAGCCTATCACTGTCCTTCACTATCTGTGTTTGTTCTTGAACTGTTGCCCATGTGACATTTCCAATTCGGACACAAATATAGATCTAACTCCACTGCTTCTGACAGAGCTGTTTTCGATCAGGAAACAACTCAGGTTTGTTAAATGGATTATCAAAAACTTTAAATCTTAGCATATTGAAGCCGATCAATGACCCTGAAAGCGCCAAATCCTCAGCACTGGACCATGAGGATTTCATTCTCCTGGTTCTCCCATCGACTGAATACAGGGATTCCACAGTGCCAATTATTCACAGTCGCATTCTCCTTCCTGTCTTGTGCACGTTGTTCAGCTTTGAAATTATTCATCTTTTCACATTAGCTTCCAGTGTGATGAAAGCAGAGCAGTGATAAGCTGAAGGATTTCAACAGATTTACCACAATAAGGTTTATAACAAACACTACTCTTTGAATGTGGTGAGCTACAGTGAAATTTTATGCAGTCGAAGGTAACTCACTCATTCTGACAGTTGGTACCAGCAATTGCAATGTAAATATGATGTCGAGATACCGGCGTTGGACTGGGGTGGGCACAATAAGAAGTCTCACAGCATCATGTTAAAATCCAACAGGTTCATTTGCTCCGATAATAAAATCAATTTGCTTTGTTTGATCAGCGCCCCGAAAGCTCCTGACTCCAAATAGACCTGGTGTTGTAAGACTTCCGAATGTAAATATGAATTGTTGTGGGTAATTGACAGGATTGTGGAATGGGGCAGATTTTTCCTTCTTCCTGTTCAACCTGCCACAAGTATCTCTCCCGTTTTCGACCAGGGAGCAATATCCACTCTCCTTAATTCATGTGTTGCACGAGAGCAATGAATCATCATTCCCTAACCGTGAATCGAACCCAAACCATGGCAGTTAAAGCAGCGAATTCTATCGACGAAACCAACACGGAAATTGAGGTGACCTGAGCATTATTGAGCAATTGTGGGCGTGTGTGTGCGTGTGTGATTTGGGAGAAAGGTCACGTGCTCTCGGGTAATCCCTGATGAATGAAGCCTCCGATCTCTTTATCGCTGAGCGTTTTGTGTTCTTGAGAAATCGTCCTCTGGGGCTGATACAATGAGGCCAGGAGAGTAACTCACTGCACCGTCTGCAATGTGATTGCAGTGCGATTTGCTGAAAGCTGTTAATTTTATAAAAATAATCTTTTTGCGAATTGTAAATGAAATGCCCTTCAGTACCCGGTAAGAATTCTCACAACACCAGGTTAAAGTGCAACAGGTTTGTTTGAAATCACGAGCTTTCGGAGCGCAGCTCCTTCATCACTCACGCTGAGGATTCACCACATTTTTCTGTCTTTGAATGAAAGCAATAGATATCTCGTCAGTTCCCCGGTATCCTGAGTGTACGACACTGATTTCAACAGTACACTGCTTTAAATGTTTGTTTTCAATGTGAAATTAAGTAGTTTGATTCCATGTGAAGGATTTAAACTTACACTCTTCCGGGAAGATTGTGACGTAGTGGTAAAATGAGTGGAGTATGAATCCTGTGGCCCAGGCTCAGAGGTCACGATCCCACCGCAGTCTAGAACTGAAACGGAAGTGAAAGCTCGTCTCAGTAATGAAGCTTTGTTTTCCGATTGTCATGAAAACACATCTTGCAGAAGGAAATCTGTCATCCCTCTCCTTTCTGCCCTCCATGGGACTCCAGAGGAAAGGCAATGTGATTGATTTTTAACTGACCTCTGAAATGGCCCAGCAAAATACGCAGTTCAGTGGGAAATAGGGGTGGACAACAAATGCTGGCATTGACAATGAAATATATATTGCATTCGCAGCATTTTAAGAAATGATTAATTCTCATTTTGTTTCATTTCATGTCAAATAGGGTGACATATTCTGCTGTCTCATTATTTAAAACCTCAGCCTTTCAACTGTTCAAACAGGTAAGATTCAGTCAGAGAAAAGTGAACCACTGTGATCCAAAACTAGGTTTTGTAGTTGCTGCGAATCCCACCTCAAAACAGAAAATGTTGGAAGGACGCATCAGCTTTAACAGCTTCTGTGGAGAGGGAAAGAGAGTGAATGATTCAGGTTGCTGACCTTTGACCCTAACTGGAAAAAAGTAGTGATTTAATGGTTTACAAACAAGTACAGAGTCAAGGAAAATAGAGAGGGAGAGGAGGAAAGAACAAACGGTCTTTTGATCGGATGGAAGACTGGAGTGATTGAATTACAATGGAGATGATTATTGTTCCCACTGACACAATCTCGCCGAGCTGGGTTTAAATCTCATAATTAATAAGAACAAAACCTCTCGCTGAGTTCAGCGCTAAACTCCCCGCCTTCCAGTGAGCTGGAGGCAGTTTTCAGTCAGAAACCCACAACTGTGAGATAAACAACGCAGAAAGGAGAAAGACTCAGTTTGAGCGGTGACACTTCTGGAGGAACGGAGATCTGGAATTCACCCAGGAATGAGGCAAAGTTTAAAAATCAATGTCGCCCAACGTGGGGCTAGAACCCACGACCCTGAGATTAAGAGTCTCATGCTCTACCGACTGAGCTAGCCGGGCACATGGAGTAACCGGCTTTCCATAACAAATATGGTTTTTCCATCTGGTGTCTCAGCTTGTTCTGATTTCAAAGTTTACAATGAATCTACTGACATAATCCCCAAAGTTCCTTTCCATTCCTCTCAGTCATTAATAACATTACTCACATGTTGAAATTCTTAGCTTCGCCTCTCCCAAATATTCCAACCTCCTCTAACATCATTCACCTTATTTTTCTTTGTTCTTAATAATTTAGTCAGGAGTGGAGGGAACTCAACATTTGCACTGTCAAACGGTTTCCCCGTTTCAGACTTTTCAGTAAGATCACCTCAGATAATTCTAAACTCCAGAGCGAACAGACTCATCCCACTGATTCTCTCCTTGCAGGAGAAACGCAGAAATCAATCCAGTGAACCTCGGATACACACAGACAGCGAAATAATGGACAGAGCAAGGAGCAAAATATGTCAACGTAATAAAAACATAGTCAGAGAGTCTGAGGGAGATATATAGAGACATGAAAAACAGAAATAGCGAGTGTGGTACACTTCCACAACCCACGAATGAATAACAATAATTACACAGCCAGCTGTCTCAACCAACAAACATGGGGTCCTCGAAACTGGTGAACAGCGATAAAGTGAATGGCCACAAGCATATTAACAATGAAAATATTTCCATTGACATCCAAAGCTGCTCAGACTTCTGCAGTGACAGGTGAAAATGCTGGAAAAACTCAGAAAGCCAGACAGCTTGTGTGCACAGGAGAACAAATCTTATATTTTAGCTCCATAACCTTTCATTGGGAATAACTGGGAATTTTTAGAAATGTAGGAAGTTTTAAACAAGTGTTATCCAGCCGCATAGCAAGAGGGTTTGAGGCCTCTTGCCGGGTGTAAATCAGGAGAGATTAAATGAGGGAAACAATGAATTTTAAAGAAATTACACCACAGAATGGGGCCATTCCTAAGCCCCTTACAGGACTCAGTTGTGGTGTGGATGAAGGGGAACCTGTGGATGTAATGTACGTAGATTACATTGGAGCCACAGTGATGAGTTGGTGGGTTTTGAAAATTGAAATTTGCACTTAGGAACATAGAATTAGGAGCAGAAGTGGGCAAATTCAGCGCTTCGAGCCTGAACCGTCATGCAATCAGTTCATGACTGATCTCTCCCTGGTCTCAAATCCACCTCCCTACCTGTTCCAATATCCCCTCATCCCTTTAATTATCAGGAATATATCTGTCTCTTTCTTGAAATCATTTAATGATTCAGACTCAACCGCGCTATGCGGCAATGCATTCCACAAATTCACGACCCTTAGTGAAAAGCAGTTCCTCCTCATCTCAGTTTTAAATCTACCACCTCTCAACCTATACATTTGACATGGTGTTCCCGATTGCGCATAAGAAAAAAGATTTTACTTTCTTTAATACTATTAAGAATTTTATAAAGCACGATCACTTCAGCATCTTGTGTGAGTATTTCACCTCACTGTCGATTTCATGTCCCAGCAAGCACAATCGGTGTTGTCATTAGCTGAAGCAGTCACTTATGTTCCCTCCAAACTGGACACATTCAGGGATATATGGAAAGTCATTTTGAAACACACAGTTCACCCATGACCCTGGGAGTCCAGTGGGTTGTATTCTGTACTCCCCAGTGTTGTTTGTTTTCAATTCCCGCTCAGGAAATGATTATTTATAGCTCTCGGCAAACTATTAAAAAATAGCCTGATTTACTATCTGATCGAAAGCAGATCTACTAATATCAGCCGAGTGAGTTTTGCAAGTTGACATCACAGCTGGAAATGTCACATGTGCAACAGGTCAAAAACACAGTTGCAAGAAAGACAGTGATCGGCTGGAAAGCGCTGACAACAGAGATGGTGATGTAAGGTAACATTTGGATGGTAAATTGATCAGATTTTGGCGTTCACACTGAATTATTCAACTTGTCCCTCAATCTGCAACGAAAATATTTGGAAAAGGTTCTCTCCAGTTTCGAACAGTCGGAAGTGAAATTAATAACTGTAAGTGGAATGTCTGTTGTATGTTGTCACTGATTGAATGTATCACTAGGCTGGTAACTGAAAGTGCCATTTTGCAACAGAGACTTGCTTGTGGTGAATGTAGTCTGTCCTGGCGCGAAAAATAAAGCAACACATGCAGTGTGTGTAAAGCAAGTTGTAAAACAGGCTACAAGCAGCTGGTCTGGTGGTCAGAGTTTGACACTTTCACTGCTGTTTGGATTGGTGGTCAGGCAATGGAGATTTGTTGCTCTCATCCAAACCGTAAAAACAAATGTCAGTTATTGCCTTGTGGAACAGATAAAACAAAATGTCGCCTCGTGTCCTGAAGTGAAGACTGAGCAAATTCAACAGGAGGTTTTTTTTTGTCATTTCTGGCAGGATATCGGGAACCAGACATGGTTAAGGGCAGTTTAAATGGTGCTGGTCCTTCACTGCAGCTCATTCTGTTTCTGACTGGATGTGATTCCTGTTTGTTACACAGTTCAGGATAAATTGATTCAGTGAAGGAGCAGGCTCAAGCCAACTGATGGACTGTCGCAGCTCCTTTGTTGATAATTTCAATGACGATACCAGTAAAGGACACAGTTGCTGACGTGGTAACGGTGCCGAGTAATCTAAGCCAGTCGCTGAAAATCCAGTTACGATGGAGTTGTTGGTTCGACTGCAGCCACTGCCAGAATGGGCTTGCGTTTTGGTCCCTGCAGCTGAAGTCCAGCATTTCAGATTGAATGCAAAAATTTGTGTTGTGTCGTATTTGCCATGAAGAAAGAGGAGCGACATACCAATGTCAACAGTTGTTGAGGTAAAGGAACGAGTGCGGAAGGAGTGGAGCAAATTATCGTGGATTCTGGAATCGGAAACAAAAAGAGAAAATGCTGGAAAACCTCACCAGCATCTGTAAGGAGTGAAGAAAGCTGGCATTTCGATTCCAGATGACCCTTTGTCAAAGCTGGGAAGAGTGGAGTTGCTCCGATAGAGAATACAAACGGGAACACCGGTTGAATGGTTGTCTGTCGAAATAAACAGCAGGATTGCAAACATTGAGACTGCAGTCCCGGCCCAGGGGATGTATTGGGATTTTCAAACTGAGGTTCAAATCCTGTCATGAGCGCTTCCCGTCATTCCTCATTGTGACTTTTTTTAAATTGAAAGTTATTGGAAATGAAGCAATGGGTGCAGAGATGATCAACTCCTGCAAAATTGTCACTTCAGCGTCACTGAGGGTCCAGTGATCAGCGTCGGCGCCGTGACGCGTTTTGGATTCCCAGTCACGGAGTGAGTACACTTTTGTTCATTTCTTCATTTAATAAAAGCAGCGTCCGTGAAGTGAACAACAAGCTAAATCTTCCAGCTGGATGAACTTGTATCAGAGATGGAAAAATCAGAGATGTAACATTGACGATAAACTCTGAAGAAGAACCACATGACACACACAACATACATGTCAAGTACATACACAATACACATGTCAAATCATGTCACTTTCAACTTCTATCTTTTAACTTCTGGCTCCCCACCTCAGACATTTCCACATTCATCAAAAATCTCCGTCCTCAAACCCGATCCTGGTCCTCGATCCACGGATAATGCTGCACTTTCTGGAAGCTTGGTGCAGCATTTGGTTCCGTAGCACAGTGGTTAGAGCACTGGTCTTGTAAACCAGGGGTCGCGAGTTCAATTCTTGCTGGAGCCTATGGGCGAAGTTCAGCTTATGGAAGCTGTCGGAAAGGGGAAGAAAGTCCCTAAAAATAGAGAGCTTTGATGAGTGGAGGCGCAGATCGGCTGTCGCTTTGGAAAGCGAATAGATATTTCCTTCTTCGTAAAAAAAATAGAAAGAGCAAGACATATTTGAAGAGCTGAAAAAGGTAAGAGTCGATATTGAGCAGAGAAGATATGCGTTTGTACAAGGAATGCAGAAAGCTGGCATGTAGGTGCAGGCAATGATTGGAAGGAAAATTGCATTTTGGTCTTTATTGACGGCAGACTGGAGTCCAAGTATAACGAGGTGTTGCTGAAGTTGCACAGGGTTTTGTTGAGACCACATGTTGAATATTCTGTGCAGATATGATATTCACATTTAATAAAGGATATGTTTACATTGGAAACGGTGCAGATAAGGTTCAGCAGATGATCATCCCTGGGATGAGGGAGTTGTCGTATGATGAGAGGCTGAGTAAATTGGGCTGAAAATCCCTGGAGTTTGGAAGAATGAGAGGCGATTTCATTAAACCTGCACAAGTCTGATTGGGTTTGACAGGGTGGAGACTGAGAGATTTCTTCTGCTTGTCGGGAAATCTAACCCACGGCAGTACAGTCTCAGGAAAATGGGCTGATCATTTCGGCCTAAGATAAGGAGAAATTACTTCACTGAAATGGTTGTGAATCTTTGAAATTCTTTATGCCAGACAGTTATGGAAGCTCCATCATCGAATACATTTAAGGTTGGGATAGACAGGTTTCTGGCCTCTCGGGGAATTCAGGGATATGGGGAGCTGGTGAAAAACTGAGTTGTACCCCAAGATCAGCCATCACGGTACTGAATTTCGGGAACACGCTCGATGGACCGAGTGGTCTACTCCTGCTCCGATTTATTGTGTTCATGTGGATGATCAAGCTAGTAATTCATGTTAAAATAAAAACAGAAAGTGCTGGAAGTTCTCAGCAGGTACTGCAGCAAATGTGAATCGGACAGAGAGTTAAGGTTCTGAGTCTAATATGGCTCTTTTTAAACTAGCAACTGAGTGTGAGTTACAACAATTAGCACAATATCGAGACAGGGAATTGAATTGAATCCAGGCAGTGAAAGCCCTGAATTTAAACTCCTGTATTATTTATGCAGTAAACTTGTTCTGGAAACTTACCTGCCAATTGAAAGTGTGGAGGTTTGAGAGCACCCCGAGCCAAATGGACTCCCGCTATTCCTGTTTCTGCTTATATTCCCGACACAGATTTACTTTGTTCCCTTCTGTAACAGTGAAATATTGTCCAAACTTTGTCAGTCTTGCTGTTATTCAGTAAATTACCATACTGTTATGATACAGAGGCTCATCCCCTTTATCTCACATCGTAATCTGGAAAAAACTATTTGTGACACTGCGAACTGTTTTTTATAAACGTTCAGAGGCTTATTAATGATAAAAATTCCTGTCACTCACTTTGAGTGAATAATCAACAAGCTATTTTATTCAAATAACCAAGAACATTAAGTAAACAAGTAAAACATGTTAATTAAGGTACGGTTCGACTGAAATGCTGTTCAAATAATACCAGGAACATTCATTACCAATACTGTAATAACAGAATTTCAGTCACTCTCAAAGAAATTATACAAACAGCCTCGATGGGATTCAGAAGATTTTGGAGTTCTGCAGTAGTTGTGCGATCTGTAAGGTCTTTCTAACTCCGTATCCTTCGGTTAGATAGTTTTCTTAAGCGAATTTTAATCTGTCAGGGGTGGAGAACTGCTGCAGAAGCAAATGTTTTTTGATTGGCTGCCCTGGCCTCTGGAGATGGTCACCCAAGATATTATCGAGCGATGGCTGTTCCTCTGGCCTTTTTTTACCTGATGTGGAGATGCCGACGTTGGACTGGGGTAAACACACTGAGAGTTTTAACAACACCAGGTTAAAGTCCAACAGGTTTATTTGGTAGCAAATGCCATTAGCTTTCGGAGCGCTGCCCCTTCGTCAGATGGAGTGGATATCTGCTCGCAAACAAGGCACACAGAGACAGAAAATCAAGTTACAGAATACTGATTAGAATGCCAATCCTGACAGCCAACCAGGTCTTAAAGATACAGACAATGTGAGTGGAGGGAGCATTAGGCACAGGTTAAAGAAATGTGTATTGTCTCCAGACAGGAGAGCCAGTGAGATTCTGCAAGTCCAGGAGGCAAGCTGTGGGGGTTACCGAAAGTGTGACATGAATCCAATACCCCGGTTGAGGCCGTCCTCTTGTGTGCGGAATTTGGCTATCCATTTCTGCTCAGCAACTCTGCGCTGTCGTGTGTCGTGAAGGCCGCCTTGGAGAACACTTACCCGGAGATCAGAGGCTGAATGCCCGTGACCGCTGAAGTGCTCCCCCACAGGAAGAGAACAGTCTTGCCTGGTGATTGTCGAGCGGTGTTCATTCATCCGTTGTAGTAGCGTTTGCATGGTTTCCCCAATGTACCATGCCTCGGGACATCCTTTCCTGCAGCTTATCAGGTAGACAACGTTGACCGAGTTGCAAGAGTATGTACCGTGTACCTGGTGGATGGTGTTCTCACGTGCGATGATGGCATCCGTGTCGATGATCCGGCACGTCTTACAGAGGTTGCTGTGGCAGGGTTGTGTGGTGTCATGGTCACTGTTCTCCTGAAGGCTGGGTAGTTTGCTGCGGACAATAGACTGTTTGAGGTTGTGCGGTTATTTGAAGGCAAGAAGTGGGGGTGTGGGGATGGCCGTGGCGAGATGTTCGTCTTCACCAATGACATGTGAAGGCTCCGGAGGAGATGCCGTAGCTTCTCCGCTCCGGGGAAGTACTGGACGACGAACGGTACTCTGTGCACCGTGTCCCATGTTTGTCTTCTGAGGAGGTCGGTGCGGTTTTTCGCTGTGGCGCGTCGGAACTGTCGATCGATGAGTCGAGCGCCATATCCTGTTCTTATGAGGGCATCTTTCAGCGTCTGGAGGTGTCTGTTGCGATCCTCCTCATCAGAGCAGATCCTGTGTGTACGGAGGGCTTGTCCGTATGGGATGGCGGCACGGTAGCACAGTGCTTAGCACTGCTGCTTCACAGCTCCAGCGACCTGGGTTCGATTCCCGGCTTGGGTCACTGTCTGTGTGGAGTTTGCACATTCTCCTCGCGTCTGCGTGGGTTTCCTCCGGGTGCTCCGGTTTCCTCCCACAGTCCAAAGATATGCGGGTTATGTTGATTGGCCATGTTAAAAATTGCCCTTAGTGTCCTGAGATGCATAGGTTAGAGGGATTAGTGGGTAAATATGTAGGGATATGGGGGTAGGGCCTGGGTGGGATTGTGGTCGGTGCAGACTAGATGGGCCGAATGGCCTCTTTCTGTACTGTAGGGTTTCTTTCTATGATTAACGTGTTCAGGGTGGAAGCTGGAGAGTGGAGCATCGTGAGGTTATCCGTGGGCTTGCGGTGCAGTGATTTGCTGAGGTGACCGTCCTTAATGGAGATGCGTGTGTCCAAGAATGCAACCAATTCCGGAGAGTAGTCCATGGTGAGTCTGATGGTCGGATGGAACTTGTTGATGTCATCATATAGTTGTTTCAGTGATTGTTCACCACGAGTCCAAAGGAAGAAAATGTCATCGATGTATCTAGTGTATAGCATCGATTGAAGGCACTGTGCGGTGAAGTCGGCTTGGTCGAACCTGTGCATGAAGAGGTTGGCATATTGAGGTGCGAATTTGGCCCCCACGGCTGTTCGGTGTGTCTGGATGAAGAACTGGTTGTTGAAGGTGAAGACATTGTGGTCCAGGATGAAGCGGATGAGTTGTAAAATTGCATCTGGAAACTGGCAGTTTTCGGCGTTGAGTACTGAGGCCGTTGCAGCAATGCCATCATCGTGGGGGATGCTGGTGTAGAGTGCCGAGACATCCATTGTGACGAGGAGTGCTCCTGGTTCAACTGCTCCATGTGTGTTGAGTTTCTGTAGGAAGACCGCCGTGTCGCGACAAAAGCTGGGGGTTCTTTGTACCATGGGTTTCAGGATGCCCTCGACATAGCCGGAGAGGTTCTCGCACAGGGTCCCATTGCCCGATACGATGGGACGGCCGGGTGTTTTTACCTTGTGTATCTTTGGGAGGCAGTAGTGATCTCCAACGCGGGGAGTACGTGGGATGAGAGCACGGAGGGTGCTCTGAAGGCCCGGATCAAAGGTTTTGATCGGAGTGCTGAGTTGACGGGTGTGTTCTTTAGTCGGATCTGTGGGTAACTGTCTGTAGTGTTCCTCGTTGTTCAGTTGTCGGTACACCTCTTTGCAGTAATCCCTTCTGTTCAGTATGACGATGGCCTCTGAGTGCGGAATTGTCTCCTCAACTCAGTCCTAAATGGTTGACACACCATCCGGATAACGTGAGTCCAGTTCAAGGCACTCCAGATTCCAGCAAAAGGCAGGGGAGGAGTGGGGGTGGGGGGTGGAGGGGGTGTTGCGGGTTTGGGGAGTGGGGGAGAGGGGCGGTGGAAACAATCTCTCAGCATGTACACTGTCAAACAGTCTCGCCTTTCCAGACTTTTCAATGGGATCACTTTTCATTCTTCCATACCCCAGGGAGAACATGGTAACAGCAATGAATCTCTCCTCCAAGGGCAACTGCCTCATCACAACAATCAATCCAGTGAATCTTGGTTACACAAACAGCGCGAGAATAGAGGGAAGTAAGAGCAAAGTATGGAAAGTTGATAGAGGCACAAAGAGAGACTGAGACAGTGAAAGAGACTGACGTCGATACACAGAAACAAAGAGACAGATATAGACAGTGAGTGGGGGAGTCAGCCACATCTAATGCATGAATAACAAGGTAGACAAAGCCAGCGGCCGGAGTCCACAAGCATTGGGTCCTCTGAATCGTTGACTCGGGACAAAGAGAATGTTCAAAAGCATAGTCAACTTTTGAAAACATATCGAATTGCTTGAGAGGCAGTTTCCCAAACCGAACGGTGAGTAAACTCATCCTGCCCTGTCTACGGCAAAGAAATGAGCAAGACTTCGCCATTGCTAACAACAACGGGGCTTGTCTGGGATTTGAACCCAAGGCCTCTCGCAAACTGGCAAATCACAACACCCAAAGCGAGAATCATACCCCTAGACCAACGAGCCACTGCTGCAAGGTGGGCTCAAATACAGATATTATATTGCCATCCGAATCTGATCTGACAACTGCAGTGGAAGTTGGAAGCGCTGGAAAAACTCATGAAGCCAGGCAGCGTGTGCACACAGGGAAAGGAATCTCCTCTTACACCTGCATAACTTTTCTTTTCAACGGGTAAAGGTTGGAAATGTAGGAAGTTTTAAACAAGTGAAATCCAGGAGCTAGAAAGCATAACAACAGGAAAGGGCTCTGATAAGGAACAATTCAGGAGAGATAAATGAACAAGTACTGTGTAGTCCATGGCCTGAGAGTGAGGAAAGCAGAGTATCACAGAATGTTTGCACCGCAGCATGAGACCATTCACAAGATATTTGAAGCAGTCGCGTGTCCTGTGGATAATAGGGAGCCGGTGGGTGTACTGTACAGTGATTACACAGGAGCTGCAGTGATGAGGTTGGTGGATTTTGGAAATTGAGAGGAACACATGAGCAGCTTGTGTGACTACTTCACCTCATTGCCGCTTTTATACGGCAGCGAAAAGTAATCGTTGTTGCCACTGCATGAAGGACTAACTGATGTTCAACCTGAACAGAACACTTTGAAAGAGAGACTTGCCTCTGGTGGAAATAGATCTGAGATGGAAATAATGAAATATAAAATGAAGTAAATTAGATTAAACATCCAACGTATTAGAAATATTGGGACGTCCAAACTATTAGAAATATTGGGTTTACAGTAAGTGACGTGAACTGATGCTGTGATCGCAGACATAGAACTTGGACCACCATCACACCGAGTGAATCCGCTGTCTGTTTAAATGTTGATCAAAGAAAACTTTTAATCATCTTGCACAATGGAACATACGGGAACTCAGTCAAGAAGCACCCTTCACTCACAAATAACAGAAAAGGTCAATTTCATCTCGCAACTTTCAGCCTATGGCCATCTTCTGTACATTTACCAAGAAGATTTATAAAGTAAGTGAATAGAGTTTGTGATGGTTAAAAAAAAACGCGTTCACACCCTTGGTGTACGTAAGCACAGTGACGCACACAGAGGAGCAAACATAAGTATAGACCACGCGAGACAGAGGACTAACGAGCGACAAAACGGGAGCTGAGCAGAAAGGGAATATAGCTTAGGGATAGAGCATTTGACTGCAGGTCACGACGTTTCTGCATTCAAATCGAATGCCTGCTTCCGCGCTTAATTGATTTTTTTTTCAATTAAAACTGCCCTTCATTGACTGGAAAGTGCTTTGTGACGTCCGCAGGTCGGGATAGGTTCTATATAAATGCAATTATTTCATGATCTTCATTCCAAGTCCTCTGTTACTGAGCCCAGTCAGTGGGAACAGTCTGTCCCTCCCTGCTCTTTCAAACGGCCCTTTTCCATGTTAGGAGAAGGGATTAACCATTACACCACAACAACACTGTGGGGTAAAATAATAAAATATACATGTTTAGATTTGTAAACGATGCCATCATTTGGTCCTTCTGTGTCAGGTTTGGTGAAAATTGAATTGGCGTCTAACTTGCAGTCAACACGCTGTCACCCTGATTTAGGATGCCTTGTAGGTTCTAGTTGTGTCAGTCTCTGTGGCGCAATTGTTTGTGCGTTCGAGTGTTAACCGAAAGGTTGATGGTTCGAGACCATCCAGGGGCGGCGTTTTCAGTTTTTTCTCCACTCCATCTGCTTTCATTGTCTCTTGGTTTTTGAGTGTCACTGAGTCCTTGGGCAACATTTAAAAAAAAACTTATCGTGTGTTTCTGCCTCTACTGTTAGCCGACGTTAGTTTATTGAACATTTATCTCTGACATATTATTTGTAACAATTTATATATTTCAAAATTATTAAACTCAATAACTGAACTCGAAACTTTAACCTATGTTTGATCTTGGGTTTCCATTTTCCTGCCCATTCCTCTTCTTTCTCAGATAGATCAGGAATCTGTCTGTCCCAACCTGAAATGTGTTCAATGAGGGAAATCCACAGCAAGTCGGCAAAGATCAGTGGAATGAGGACTGAGTTAAACTTTCACCAGAATGCTGCTTTTATAATTGAAAAGTCCTGAGATTGAGAGCAGAGAGTTCACATTTGAGGCGTTTCAGTTCTTTGAGAGACGAATGCCTGCCGTGTTTTACAAGGTACGTTTTCACAGGATCAGTAATGATGAGGCTGGTGGGTTTTGGAAATTGAAAGTTACACGTGAACAGCTTGTGGGACTATTTCATTTATCATTGCCGTCTTGCCGTTTTATGTTCTGATAAAACCTGTATTTATAATACAAGCATGAGATGGTGGAAATTCTCAGCAGGTTTGGTAGAATCTGTGCACACGCATCAAATTCTAAACACTTCCATGTGTCACCTGTGTTCCTGAAGTATACTGATTATTGTGTTCAAAAAAAGTTGATAAAAACTTTTCAAAGCAGCTGCCCCATCTCTAAGTGTTATTAAATATCAAGGAATCACATTATCTCACAGCCATGTGGCATTTACACTCCCCCAATGCTTGAATAATATTCTGCAACTGCATTCATGGAGAAAGAGATAAAATTCGGGACAAATGTTATTTTCTGAATCTTATGTTAGATCAATGACTCTGCCACATGGCTAAGGTTTGCAACCGAATTATATTTCAATAAAACAAGGATTTAAATTGCAATCAGACTGCACGGTTTGATATTCTCGGCCGGTCACATTGGTCATGAGCAGAGTTTCTGGATTGTCGGAGTTAACATGTTCATTTCATATACGATGAGTTCCCCGATTCAAAATACGGTCGAAACATTATCGAAATTAATATTTTTTTGAATTTTCCCCGATTCTTGATCGCTGTTGCATATGAACTGGATTGGAGCAGACAAAATGTAAATTTGTTCTTTACCATTTATTGAAAAAGAATACCCTCAGCAAAGTCGCCGCTGGCATACTGTTGCTTTTCTGCTTCCACTGTCACACTCACGATGCAGCTGATGCAGGCTAGATGGCTTAGCCATGGCAAATGAGTGATGTTCCGGTTCGACAATGGCAAAAGTGCCGCAGCAAGGTACTCTGGGCTTACATTTTCTGGTTAATGTTTCAGCCATTCATGACTGAGATATGGAGATATTTCTTCACTCCAAGGCTTGTGAATCTTTGGAATTATTTGACTTATTATTGTCACATGTAATAGCATACAATAAAAAGCATTGTTTCTTGCGCGCTGTACAGACAAAGCATACCGTTCATAGAGAAGGAAACGAGAGAGTGCAGAGTGTAGTGTTACAGTCATAGCCGGGATGCTAGAAATTGAATTGAAGCATTGTGAGAGAGTTTAAAAGAGTTAGAATGAAGTTTTAGAAGCATAGAACGAGAGTAAAAGATAGAGTTAGAAGGTATGCTGGGCACAGCTTCCAAGAGTTCGCCTCGCTCGGACGCCATCTTGCATCAATTCTGTAGCGGCACAGAGGTCTGTGAATCTTCAGTTGATGAAGACTTTGAAGGTTGAGGTGGAGAGTTGTTGGAATCTAAGTGAATGAAGGGCTGTTGGTATAAGCTGGGAAATTGGGATTGAGGCTGTGGATCTGCCTTGATTCAGTCATGGAGGAGGCTCAATGGTTCATGTGACCCAATTCTACTCCATTGATGCTGTTCATTGGCAATACCAGATACGGCATCAATAGGTTCTGCTGGTACAATTGATGAGCTCAGGGCAGTAATGATGTGGAGTTTCCGGCGCTGGACTGGGGTAGGCACAGTAAATAATCTCACAGCACCAGGTTAAAGTCCAACAGGTTTATTTGGGTAGCACAAGCTTTCGGAGCACGCCCCTTCATCACGTGAGTCACCTGATTCGGACAGTGCTCCGAAAGTTCGTGCTACCAAATAAACCTGTTGGACTTTAACCTGGTGCTGTGAGAGAACTGACTGGGCAGTGATAGTAGTTGAAGCGTGTGATCGAATCTCATCACCGCTATATGTCCAGTTCCTTAACTTTATGAAATACCTTTGTTATCACACAAATTCCAATGGAACGCAAATGTAAATTATTGTTTGCAATTGATGGGTTTGTGGAACCAGTTTCCTTGAATCATTGCATCGCAATGTTTCTGTGGTGCAGTGGTTGTCACATTCGCCTTACACACGAAAGATCCCTAGTTTGATCGCGGCAGAAATACTTTCATCATAAACAGAAAAGGTTGGAAGGTCGAAAGAGACATGACAGCATCTGTGGAGAGAGGAAAGAGCCAAACTTTCAAGTCTGGATGACCCTTCGTCAGAGCTCCGGACTCGAAACGATGGCTCTATTCTCTCTCGACAGCTGCTGTCAGACCTGCTAAGATTTTCCAGCATTTTTCTATTTTTGTTTCAGGTTCCATCATCCGCAGTATTTTGCCTGCACAAAAAAAAACAAAAGCTTTTAATTTCAGAGGGATTCGACTACTGGAATTATTTGCGCGTTTGTCACTAAACATGAACTGACCGACTGAGTATTCCCAGTATTTTCTGATTGTAAAGTCAGGAATCACTCAGCGAAAGGGGAAAAAAAAGGATTTTTGTGATAGGGCACAAAGCAGGATGGATTACATGACACCATGAATGGTGGAAAAGACAACATCGAGGAAGTGATGGTGGAGCCTGGGTGGTCTAGTGGTTCAGAGTCAATGTTTCCATAGCTCTGGCCCGGAAGTGATGATAAACTGTTAACTAAACAGAGCGCTTTGCTCAGCACGGACTGAATTTCTGGAGATGAAAGTATCTGAACATAAAAGGAAGAAGGCATAATTTGCTTCAGTTGGTCATAAGATGTTAGAATGACTGTGTGACAATGTCAGTAGCGAAAGTGACTTGAAATGAAGCGGTGGAGACAGAGATGGTTATCAAAGAATTTCAAATCTCTGATATTAGCTTCCCTGGCATGCCGTGGTCAGGTTTCATCGCCATGTTCCACGTTGGAGTACCAGGCAAGTAGCGAATAACTTCTTATTTAACTCTTCATTAAACGAAAGCACGCCTCACAGTGTCTGTTAAGGGAGAAACAAGATTAATCTTCAGCTGTATGAATT
This sequence comes from Mustelus asterias, assembly GCF_964213995.1. Classification (NCBI taxonomy): domain Eukaryota; kingdom Metazoa; phylum Chordata; class Chondrichthyes; order Carcharhiniformes; family Triakidae; genus Mustelus; species Mustelus asterias. The sequence goes on from NW_027590155.1 coordinate 937,729, forward strand.
GTATCAGAGCCGGAAAAATCAGAGATGTAACAATAACAAACTCTGAAGAAGAATGACACGGCAGACATTTATCACAAAAACAACTGACACACATGTCAAATTCTTCCTCTTTCAAGTCTCATCGATTGACGCCTTGTTCTCCACCTCGGATATTTCCACATCCATCAAATATCACCCACCTGAAAATTCAATCTCTTCTTCGCTCCACTGATGATGATACACCAACTCCACGCTGGGCGCAGGAATTGGCTCCATAGCTCAGTGGTTGCATCAGTTGGACAGTTTAAAGTTTATTCATTAGTGCCACAATTAAGCTTACTTTAACACCGCAATGAAGTTTCTGTGACAATTACGTCATCGGCAGAACCGCCACCTTCTCGGGTAAATTGACAGCTAATTTAGCATGGCCAATGTACCTAACCAGCACATCTTTCACTCTGTGGGAATAAGAAGGGGCACCCGCAGGAAACCCACGCAACACGGAGAAAGCATGCAGATTCTGCACAGACGGTAACCAATGCCGGGAATTGAAACCGGGCCCCTGGCGCTGTGAGGCATCAGTGCCACCATGTTGCCCAGAAAGATCTTATCTTGTTCATAAACGGAGAAAGAGCAGACAATGTTTGTGAAGGTGACCTAGTTCATTTTTAATTGATTAGAAATGGGTGTCGCTGCCGGCCAGCATTTATTGCCCATCCTGGTTGCCCTGGGACAGTTAGGATCAAACACTTTGCTGCAGCTCTGGAGTCAGTGTAGGCCAGGCCGGATAAGGGACGGCAGGTTTCCTTCCGTAAAGCACATTACCGAACTCAATGTTTGTTTTTCCGACAATCGACAATGGTTTCATGGTCATCAGTAGATTCTTAATTCCAGATAGTTTTTATTGAAAAACAATTCTACAACGTGCCGTGGCAGGATTCAAAAGCGGGGCCCCATAAAATTGGATGAGTTTCTGGATAAATAATCTCGCGATAATATCACCAGGCCATCGTCTTTCCTAATATAAGCGTTTGTCTTGAGAGATTTGGATGTGTTTGTACAAGGAACGCAGGAAGATAGCATGGTGGTGCAGCAAACAATAGGAAGGGAATAGCATTTTGGTTTTTATTGCCAACAGATTGATGTATAAGAATAAAAACACCAATTTACATTTATACAGGGTTTTGTTGGGAGCAAGTGTGAAATATTCGGTGCAGTTCTGATATCCACAATGCTTGTTATTTTCGAAAAAGGCTACCCTTCCATCGGAGACGGTCCACTGGGTAGGTTCCTGTGATGAGAGAGTTCTCCTGGGATGAGAGGCTGGGTAAATTGGGTTGAAATTCCCTGGAGTTCAGAAGACTGAGAGACAATTTTATTGAACCTACAGAATACTGAGACATTGTTTCCCAGTCTCAGATGAGGACTCATCGGAGAACTGATACACAAACACATCCAGCCAAGACTCTAATTCTTAACTTTAATTGCATATTTGAAATGAATATATATTATACCATGTGATTTGGATGATATGAATATTCATTAAATAAATAATGGTGACAACACTTGACAACAGTCGAGCGGCAACACTTGAGAAATATTTTTATTCTTGCCTCTGTTCACAAGCCGGAACTGCGCGACAATGAATGCTTATGGGGAAAATAAAAGTACAACCACCGCCTCTGGATGGTACTGAGCCACCAACCATTTGCTTAAAGTCGAACGCAATAACGAATTCCGCAATTAAGACGAAGACACACTATATTAGGGTGTCAACGAGTGCTGTTATATATCCAACCCCAATTCTCTTTTTTAAAAACATAGTCGAGAACTACAACATGACCACATCGTTTACAATACTATGCAAACCCCTTTGACTACTTTACCCCCCCCCACAGTGTTGCAGCAATTTAGGGGTTTCCCGCTTCTCCCAACATGGGAAAGGGCCGTTTGATAGAGCAGAAAGGGACAAACTGTTTCTATTGACGATTGTCAGTAACCAAAAATTGGGACTGAAGGTACTTTCTGAAAGACAGAATTGTATTTCTGTGACGCCTTTCCCGGTTGGTGGACGTCACAATGCGCTTTGCAGCCAAAGAAAGACAGTCACAATTGAAACTAAGACAAAGATAAGGAAGGGGGCACTCGGATTTGAACCGAGGGCCGTTTGATCTGCAGTTAAACGCTCTACCACTGAGCTACACCCCCTCAGCTGTGAACTTATGCTCGGGATCCAGCATAGTCTTATTAAGTGGTGGAGGGGGTTCCAGTGGTCAGACTGCATCACGCTTTGTCTCAGAGTTACTGGTTTCTGAGTGAAGTCGGAGAGCTCAGCGTTTAAGTGAGCGAGATGTTTTCTTGTGATTTGGCTGAGATTTGGATCCAGGTCTGGGAGATGTTTGTGTCAATCTAACCGATAAAATCAACTCCATTGTCATGCAGATTTGAACTTGTATCCCCATCTCTATTGGCAGCGCTTTGCAGCCTATCACTGTCCTTCACTATCTGTGTTTGTTCTTGAACTGTTGCCCATGTGACATTTCCAATTCGGACACAAATATAGATCTAACTCCACTGCTTCTGACAGAGCTGTTTTCGACCAGGAAACGACTCAGGTTTGTTAAATGGATTGTAAAAAACTTTAAATCCTGGCATATCGAAGCCGATATATGACCCTGAAAGCGCCAAATCCTAAGCACTGGACCACCAGGATTTCATTCTCCTGGTTCTCCCATAGACTGGATACAGGAATATGCACAGTGCCAATTATTCACAGTCGCATTCTCCTTCCTGTCTTGTGCACGTTGTTCAGCTTTGAAATTATTCATTTTTTTCACATTAGCTTCCAGTGTGATGAAAGCAGAGCAGTGATAAGCGGAAGTTTTTCAACAGATTTACCACAATAAGTTTTATAACAAACATTACTCTTTGAATGTGGTGAGCTACAATGAAATTTAATGCAGTAGAAGGTAAGTCACTCATTCTGACAGTAGGTACCAGCAATTGCAATGTAAATATGATGTCGGGATACCGGCGTTGGACTGGGGTGGGCACAATAAGAAGTCTGACAGCATCATGTTAAAGTCCAACAGGTTCATTTGCTCCGATAATAAAATCAATTTGCTTTGTTTGATCAGCGCCCCAAAAGGTCCTGACTCCAAATAGACCTGGTGTTGTCAGACTTCCCAATGTAAATATGAATTGTTGTGGGTCATTGACAGGATTGTGGAATGGGGCAGATTTTTCCTTCTTCCTGTTCAACCTGCCACAAGTATCTCTCCCGTTTTCGACCAGGAAGCAATATCCACTCTCCTTAATTCATGTGTTGCACGAAAGCAATGAATCATCATTCCCTAACCGCGAATCGAACCCAGACCATGGCAGTTAAAGAAGCGAATTCTATCGACGAAACCAACACGGAAATTGAAGTGACCTGAGCATTATTGAGCAATTCTGGGCGTGTGTGTACGTGTGTGATTTCGGAGAAAGGTCACGTGCTCTCGGGTAATCCCTGATGAATGAAGCCTCCGACCTCTTTATCGCTGAACGTTTTGTGTTCTTGAGAAATCGTCCTCTGGGGCTGATGCAATGAGGCCAGGAGAGTAACTCACTGCACCGACTGCAATGTGATTGCGGTGCGATTTGCTGAAAGCTGTTAATTTTATAAAAATAATCTTTTTGCGAATTGTAAATGAAATGCCCTTCAGGACCCGGTAAGAATTCTCACAACACCAGGTTAAAGTGCAACAGGTTTGTTTGAAATCACGAGCTTTCGGAGCGCAGCTCCTTCATCACTCAGGCTGAGGATTCACCACATTTTTCTGTCTTTGAATGAAAGCAATAGATATCTCGTCAATTCCCCTGTATCCTGAGTGGACAACACTGATTTCCACAGTACACTGCTTTAAATGTTTGTTTTCAATGTGAAATTAGGTGGTTTGATTCCATGTGAAGGATTTAAACTTACACTCTTCCGGGACGATGGTGACATAGTGCTAAAATCAGTGGAGTATGAATCCTGTGGCCCAGTCTCACAGGTCACGATTCCACCGCAGTCTAGAACTGAAACGGAAGTGAAAGCTCGTCTCAGTAATGAAGCTTTGTTTTCTGATTGTCATGAAAACACATCTTGCAGAAGGAAATCTGCCATCCTTCTCCTTTCTGGCCTCCATGGGACTCCAGAGGAAAGGCAATGTGATTGACTCTTAACTGCCCTCTGAAATGGCCCAGCAAAATACTCAGTTCAGAGGGAAATAGGGATTTACAACAAATGCTGGCATTGACAACAAAATATATATTGCATTAGCAGCATTTTAAGAAATGATTAATTCTCATTTTGTTTCATTTCATGTGAAAGGGTGATATATTCCAGTGTCCTATTATTTAAAACCTCAGCCTTTCAGCTGTTCAAACAGGTAAGATTCAGTCAGAGAAAAGTGATCCACTGTGATCCAAAACTAGGAATTGTAGTTGCTGCGAATCCCACCTCAAAACAGAAAATGTTGGAAGGACTCATCGGCTTCAACAGCTTCTGTGGAGAGGGAAAGAGAGTGAATGATTCAGGTTGCTGACCTTTGACCCTAACTGGAAACAAGTAGTGATTGAATGGTTTACAAACAAGTACAGAGTCAAGGAAAATAGAGAGGGAGAGGAGGAAAGAACAAACGGTCTTCTGATAGGATGGAAGGCTGGAGTGATTGAATTACAATGGAGATGATTATTGTTCCCACTGACACAATCTCGCCGATCTGGGTTTAAATCTCATAATAAATAAGAACAAAACCTCTCGCTGAGTTCAGCGCTAAACTCCCCGCCTTCCAGTGAACTGGAGGTAGTTTTCAGTCAGAAACCCACAACTGTGAGAGAAACAACGCAGAAAGGAGAAAGACTCAGTTTGAGCGGTGACACTTCTGGAGGAATGGAGATCTGGAATTCACCCAGGAATGAGGCAAACTTTTAAAGGCAATGTCGCCCAACGTGGGGCTCGAACCCACGACCCTGAGATTAAGAGTCTCATGCTCTACCGACTGAGCTAGCCGGGCACATGGAGTAAGCTGCTTTCCATAACCTAAAATGCATGGAGACAAATACGGTTTTTCCATCTGGTGTCTCAGCTTGTTCTGATTTCAAAGTTTACAATGAATCGACCGACAGAATCCCCAAAGTTCCTATCCATTCCTCTCAATTATTAATTACGTTATTCACATCTTCCAATTCTTAGCCTCACCTCTCCCAAATATTCCAAACTCCTCTTACATCATTCACCTTATTTTTCTTTGTTCTTAATAATTTAGCTCGGGGTGGAGGGAACTCAACATTTACACTGTCAAACTGTTTCCCAGTTTCAGACTTTTCAGTAAGATCACCTCTGATTATTCTAAACTCCAGAGCGAACAGACTCATCCCACTGATTCTCTCCTTGCAGGAGAAACGCAGAAATCAATCCAGTGAACCTCGGTTACACACAGACAGCGAAATAATGGACAGAGCAAGGAACAAAATATGTCAACGTAATAAAAACATAGTCAGTGAGTCTGAGGGAGATATATAGAGACAATGAAAAACAGAAACAGCGAGTCCGGTACACATCCACAACCCACGAATGAATAACAATAATTACACAGCCAGCTGTCTCAACCAACAAACATGGGGTCCTCTAAACTGGTGAACAGAGATAAAGTGAATGGCCACAAGCATATTCACCTTTTAATGTCTTGATTTTCTTGTGTGAGTGTTGTGTTGATAGATTGCCTGCACTGTGTGCTCAGGTTCCCCAACCAAATCCCACGTAAACCAATCCCAACGTTTGCGCTGAAAATACATTCATAAAACCTATAACTTGTCCAATACGAAACAACAGCTGATTGAGGATCGAGCCCGGCATGTGAACCCGAAATTGTTCACACGCCCAGGCCTGAGTCATACCTCTCGCCCAACGAGCCGCTGCTGAATATGTTGTTCAATGAAAATATTTCCATTGACATCCGAAGCTGCTCAGACTTGTGCAGTGAAAGGTGAAAATGCTGGAAAAACTCAGAAAGCCAGACAGCTTGTGTGCACAGGAAAACAAATCTTATATTTTAGCTCCATAACCTTTCATTGGGAATAACTGGGATTTTTTAGAAATGTAGGAAGTTTTAAACAAGTGTTATCCAGCAGCATAACAAGAGGGTTTGAGGCCTCTTGCCGGGTGTAAATCAGAAGAGATTAAATGAGGGAAACAAAGAAATTTAAAGTAATTAAACCACAGAATTGGGCCATTCCTCAGTCCCTTACAGGACTCAGTTGTGTTGTGGATGAAGGGGCACCTGTGGATGTAATCTACGTAGATTACATTGGAGCCACAGTGATGAGTTGCTGGGTTTTGAAAATTGAAAGTTGCACTTAGGAAATAGAATTAGGAGCAGAAGTGGGCAAATTCAGCGCTTTGTGCCTGAACCGTCATGCAATCAGTTCATGACTGATCTCTCCCTGTTCTCAAATCCACCTCCCTCCCCGTTCCAATATCGCCTCATCCCTTTAATTATCAGGAATATATCTGTCTCTTTCTTGAAATCATTTAATGATTCAGACTCAACCGCGCTGTACGGCAATGCATTCCACAAATTCACGACCCTCAGTGAGAAGCAGTTCCTCCTCATCTCAGTTTTAAATCTAACACCTCTCAACCTATACATTTGACATGGTGTTCCCGATTGCGCATAAGAAAAAAGATTTCACTTTCTTCAATCCTATTTAGAATTTTATATACCACGATCACTTCAGCATCTTGTGGGACTATTTGACCTCACTGTCGATTTCATGTCCCAGCAAACACAATCAGTGTTGTCATTAGCTGAAGCAGCCACTTATGTTCCATCCAAACTGGACACATTAAGGGATATATGGTAAGTCATTTTGAAAAACACAGTTCACCTGTGGCCCTGGGAGTCCAGTGGGTTGTATTCAGTACTCCCCAGTGTTGTTTGTTTTCAATTCCCGCTCAGAGAACGATTATTTATAGCTCTCAGCAAACTATTGAAAAATAACCTGATTTACTATCTGATCGAAAGCAGTTCTACTAATAGCAGCCGAGTGAGTTTTGCAAGTCTACATCACAGCTGCAAATGTCACATGTGCAACAGGTCAAGAACAAACACAGTAGCAGAAAGATAGTGATAGGCTGCAAAGCGCTGACAATTGAGATGGTGATGGAAGGTAACATTTGGATGGTAAAAAGGTCAGATTTTGGCGTTCACACTGAATTATTGAACTTTTCCCTCACTCTGCAACGGAAATATTTGGAAAAGGTTCTCTCTCGTTTCAAACAGTCGGAAGTGAAATTAATAACTGTCAGTGGAATGTCTGTTGTATGCTGTCACTGATTCAATGTATCACTGGGGTGGAAACAGAAGGTGCCATATTGCAACAGAGACTTGCTTGTGGTGAATGTAGTCTGGCCTGGCGCGAAAAATAAAGCAACACATGCAGTGTGTGTAAAGCAAGTTGTAAAACAGGCTACAAGCATCTGGTCTGGTGGTCAGAGTTTGACACTTTCACTGCTGTTTCGATTGGTGGTCAGGTACTGGAGATTTGTTGCTTCATTCAAACCGTAAAAACAAATGTCAGTTATTGCCTGGTGGAACATATAAAACACAATCTCGCCTCATGTCCTGAAGTGAAGACTGAGCAAATTCAACAGGATGTTTTTTTTTTGTCATTTCTGGCAGGATATTGGGAACCAGACAAGGTTAAGGGCAGTTTAAATGGTGCTGGTCCTTCACTGCAGCTCATTCTGTTTCTGACTGGATGTGATTCCTGCTTGTTACACAGTTCAGGATCAATTAATTCTGTGAAGGAGCAGGCTCAAGCGAACTGATGGACTGTCGCAGCTCCTTTGCTGCTAATTTCAATAACATACCAGCAAAGGACACAGCTGCTTATGTGGTAGCGTAGCCGAGTAATCTAAGCCAGTGGCTAAAGGTCCAGTCTTTACGGAGCTGTTGGTTCGACTGCAGCCACTGCCAGAATGGGTTTGAGTTTTGGTCCCTGCAGTTGAAGTCCAGCATTTCAGATTGAATGCAAGAGTTTGTGCCGTGTCGTTGTTGACATGAAGAAAGAGGAGCGACAGAGCAATGTAAACAGTTGTTGAGGTAAAGGAACGAGTGTGGAAGGAGTGGAGCAAATTATCGTGGATTCTGGAATCGGAAACAAAAAGAGAAAATGCTGGAAAATCTCACCAGGTCTGGCAGCATCTGTAAGGCGTGAAGAAAGCTGACATTTCGAGTCCAGATGACCCTTTGTCAAAGCTGGGAGGAGTGGAGTTGCTCCGACAGAGAATACAAACGGGAACACCGGTTGAATGGCTGTCTGTCGAAATAAGCAGCAGGATTGCAAACATTGAGACTGCAGTCCCGGCCCAGGGGATGTATTGTGATTTTCTAACTGAGGTTCAAATCCTGTCATGTGCGCTTCCCGTCATTCCTCATTGTGACTTTTTTTTACTGAACGTTATTAGAAATGAAGAAATGGGTGCCGAGATGATCAACTCACTGCAAATTTGTCACATCAGCGTCACTGAGGGTCTCGTGATCAGCGTCGGCGCCGTGACGCGGTTTCGATTCCCAGACACGGAGTGAATACATTTTTGTTCATTTATTCATTTAACAAAAAAAGCGTCCGTGAAGTGAACAACAAGCTAAATCTTCCAGCTGGATGAACTTGTATCAGAGCTGGAAAAATCAGAGATGTAACATTGACGATAAACTCTGAAGAAGAACCACATGACACACACAACATACATGTCAAGTACATACACAATACACATGTCAAATCATGTCACTTTCAACTTCTGTCTTTTAACTTCCGGCTCTCCACCTCAGACATTTCCACATTCATCAAAAATCTCCGTCCTCAAATCCCATCCTGGTCTTCAATCCACGGATAACCCTGCACTTACTGGAAGCTCCTTGCAGCATTTGGCTCCATAGCTCAGTGGTTAGAGCACTGGTCTTGTAAACCAGGGGTCGCGACTTCAATTCTCGCTGGAGCCTATGAGCAAGGTTTAGCTAATAGAAGCTCTCGGAAAGGGGAATAGAGTCTGGGAGACGAAATAGGGAGCTTTGATGAGTGGAGGCGCAGATCGAGTGCAATTTTGGAAAGCGAATAGGTATTTCCTTCTTCGTCAAAAAATAGAAAGAGCAGGGCATATTTGAAGAGCTGAAAAAGGTAAGTGTCGATATTCAGCATGGAATAGATGCGTTTGTACAAGGAATGCATAAAGCTAGCATGAAGGTGCAGGCAATGATTGGAAGGAAAATTGCATTTTGGTCTTTATTGACGGCAGACTGGAGTCCAAGTATAATGAGGTGTTGCTGAAGTTGCACAGGGTTTTGTTGAGACCACATGTTGAATATTCTGTGCAGATATGATATTCACATTTAATAAAAGATGTGTTTGCATTTGAAACGGTGCAGATAAGGTTCAGCAGATGATCCCTGGGACGAGGGAGTTGTCGTATGATGAGAGGCTGAGTAAATTGGGCTGAAAGTCTCTGGAGTTTGGAAGAATGAGAGGCGATTTCATTAAACCTACACAAGACTGATTGGGTTTGACAGGGTGGATGCTGAGAGATTTCTTCTGCTTGTCGGGAAATCTAACCCACGGCAGTACAGTCTCAGGAAAATGGGCTGGTCATTTCGGCCGAAGAAAAGGCGAAATTACTTCACTGAAATGGTTGTGAATCTTTGAAATTCTCTATGCCAGACAGTTATGGAAGCTCCATCATCGAATACATTTAAGGTTGGGATAGACAGGTTTCTGGCCTCTCCGGGAATTCAGGGATATGGGGAGCTGGTGAAAAACTGAGTTGTACCCCAAGATCAGCCATAACGGTACTGAATTTCGGGAACACGCTCGATGGACCGAGTGGCCTACTCCTGCTCCTATTTATTGTGTCCCTGTGTATGATCAAGTCAGTAATTCATGTTAAAATAAAAACAGAAAGTGCTGGATGTTCTCAGCAGGTGTTGCAGCAAATGTGAAGCGGACAGAGAGTTAAGGATCTGAGTCTAATATGGCTCTTTTTGAACTAGTAACTGAGTGTGAGTTACAACAATTAGCACAATATCGAGACAGGGAATTGAATTGAATCCAGGCAGTGAAAGCCCTGAATTTAAACTCCTGTATTATTTCGGCCGTAAACTTGTTTAGGAAACTTACCTGCCAATTGAAAGTGTGGAGGTTTGAGAGCACCCCGAGCCAAATGGACTCCCGCTATTCCTGTTTCTGCTTATATTCCCGACATAGATTTACTTTGTGCCCTTCTGTAACAGTGAAATATTGTCCAAACTTTGCCAGTCTTGCTGTTATTCAGTAAATTACCATACTGTTATGATACAGAGGCTCATCCCCTTTATCTCACATCGTAATCTGGAAAAACTATTTGTGAAACTGCTAACTGTTTTTAATTAACGTTCAGAGGCTTATTAATGATAAAAATGCCTGTCATTCACTTTGAGTGAATAATTAACAAGCTATTTTATTCAAATAACCAATAACTTTATGTAAACAAGTAAAACATGTTAATTAAGGTACGGTTCGACTGAAATGCTGTTCGAATAATACTGGGAACATTCATTACCAAAACTGTAATAACAGAATTTCAGTCACTCTCAAAGAAATTATACAAACAGCCTCGATGGATTCAGAAGATTTTGGAGTTCTTCAGTAATTGTGCGGTGTCTGTAAGATCTTTCTAACTCCGTATCCTTCTGTTAGATAGTTTTCTTAAGCGAATTTTAATCTGTATGGGGTGGAGAACTGCTGTAGAGGCAAATGTTCTTTTGACTGGCTGCCCTGGCCTCTGGAGATGGTCACCCAAGATATTATCGAGCGATGGCTGTTCCTCTGGCCTTTTTTGACCTGATGTGGAGATGCCGGCGTTGGACTGGGGTAAACACACTAAGAGTTTTAACAACACCAGGTTAAAGTCCAACAGGTTTATTTGGTAGCAAATGCCATTAGCTTTCAGAGCGCTGCCCCTTCGTCAGATGGAGTGGATATCTGCTCGCAAACAAGGCACACAGATACAGAAAATCAAGTTACAGGATACTGATTAGAATGCCAATCCTTGCAGCCAGCCAAGTCTCAAAGATACAGACAATGTGAGTGGAGGGAGCATTAGGCACAGGTTAAACAAATGTGTATTGTCTCCAGGCAGGAGAGCCAGTGAGTTTCTGCAAGTCCAGGAGGCAAGCTGTGGGGGTTATCGAAAGTGTGAATCCAATATCCCTGTTGAGGCCGTCCTCATGTGTGCGGAACTTGGCTATCCATTTCTGCTCAGTGACTCTGCGCTGTCGTGTGTCGTGTTGGCCGCCTTGGAGAACGCTTACCCGGAGATCAGAGGCTGAATGCCCGTGACTGCTGAAGTGCTCCCCCACAGGAAGAGAACAGGATTGCCTGGTGATTGTCGAGCGGTGTTCATTCATCCATTGTCGCAGTATCTGCATGGTTTCCCCAATGTACCATGCCTCGGGACAGCCTTTCCTGCAGCGTATCAGGTAGACAACATTGGCCGAGTTGCAAGAGTAGGTACCGTGTAGCTGGTAGATGGTGTTCTCACGTGAGATGATGGCATCCGTGTCGATGATCCGGCACGTCTTGCAGAGGTTGCTGTGGCAGGGTTGTGTGGTGTCATGGTCCCTGTTCTCCAGAAGGCTGGGTAGTTTGCTGCGGACAATAGTCTGTTTTAGGTTGTGTGGTTGTTTGAACGCAAGAAGCGGGGGTGTGGGGATGGCCGTGGCGAGATGTTCGTCTTCATCAATGACATGTTGAAGGCTCCGGAGGAGATGCCGTAGCTTCTCCGCTCCGGGGAAGTACTGGGCGACGAAGGGTACTCTGTCCACCGTATCCCATGTTTGTCTTCTGAGGAGGTCGGTGCGGTTTTTCGCTGTGCCAATTCGGAACTGTCGATCGACGAGCCGAGCGCCATATCCTGTTCTTATGAGGGCATCTTTCAGCGTCTGGAGGTATCTGCTGCGATCCTCCTCATCAGAGCAGATCCTGTGTGTGTGGAGGGCTTGTCCGTATGGGATGGCTTCTTTACCGTGTTTAGCGTGGAAGCTGGAGAAGTGGAGCATTGTGAGGTTATCCGTGGGCTTGCGGTACAGTGAGGTGCTGAGGCGAGCGTCCTTAATGGAGATGCGTGTGTCCAAGAATGCAACCAATTCCGGAGAGTAGTCCATGGTGAGTCTGATGGTGGGATGGAACTTGTTGATGTCATCATATAGTTGTTTCAGTGATTGCTCACCACGAGTCCAAAGGAAGAAAATGTCATCGATGTATCTAGTGTATAACATCGATCGAAGGGCTGTGCGGTGAGGTCGTCTTGGTCGAACCTGTGCATGAAGATGTTGGCATATTGAGGTGCGAATTTGGTCCCCATCGCTGTTCCGTGTGTCTGGATGAAGAACTGGTTGTTAAAGGTGAAGATATTGTGGTCCAGGATGAAGCGGATGAGTTGTAAAATTGCATCTGGAAACTGGCAGTTGTCGGCGTTGAGTACTGAGGCCGTTGCAGCAATGCCATCGTCGTGGGAGATGCTGGTGGTAGAGCGCCGAGACATCCATTGTGACGAGGAGTGCTCCTGGTTCAACTGCTCCATGTGTGTTGAGTTTCTGTAGGAAGTCCGTCGTGTCGCGACAAAAGCTGGGGGTTCTTTGTACAATGGGTTTCAGGGTGCCCTCGACATAGCCGGAGAGGTTCTCGCACAGGGTCCCATTGCCCGATACGATGGGACGGCCGGGTGTGTTTGCCTTGTGTATCTTTGGGAGGCAGTAGTGATCTCCAACGCGGGGAGTACGTGGGGTGAGAGCACGGAGGGTGCTCTGAAGGTCCGGATCAAGGGTTTTGATCGGAGTGCTGAATTGACGGGTGTGTTCTTTGGTCTGATCTGTGGGTAACTGTCTGTAGTGTTCCTCGTTGTTCAGTTGTCGGTACACTTCTTTGCAGTAATCCGTTCTGTTCAGTATGACAATGGCCTCTGAGTGCGGAATTGTCTCCTCAACTCAGTCCTAAATGGTTGACACACCATCCGGATAATGTGAGCCCAGTTCAAAGCACTCCAGACTCCAGCAAGAGGCGGGGGAGGAGTGGGGGTGGGGGTTGGACGGGGTGTTGCGGGGGCCGAGTGGGGGTGGGGCGGCGGGGGGGGGGGTCGGTGGAAACAAGCTCTCAGCATGTACACTGTCAAACAGTCTCGCCGTTCCAGACTTTTCAATGGGATCACATTTCATTATTCCAAACCCCAGGGAGAACAAGGCAACGAATCTCTCCTCCAATGGCAACTGCCTCATCACAACAGTCAATCCAGTGAATCTTGGTTACACAAACAGCGCGAGAATAGAGGGAATTAAGAGCAAAGTATGGAAAGTTGACAGAGGCACAAAGAGAGACTCAGACAGTGAAAGAGACTGATGTCGATACACAGAAACAAAGAGATAGATATAGACAGTGAGTGGGGAAGTCAGCCACATCCAATGAATGAATAACAAAGTAGACAAAGCCAGCGGCCGGAAGCATTGGGTCGTGGAATCGTTGACGAGGGACAAAGAGAATGTTCAACAGCACAGTCAACTTTTGAAAACATCTCGAATTACTTGAGAGGCAGTTTCTCAAACCGAACCGTGAGTAAACTCATCCTGCCTTGTCCACGGCAAAGAAATGAGCAAGACTTCGCCATTGCAAAGAACAAGGGGGCTTGCCTGGGATTTGAACGCAGGGCCTCTCGCAAACTTGCAAATCACAACGCACAAAGCGAGAATCATGCCCCTAGACCAACGAGCCACTGCTGCAAGACCGGCTACAATACAGATATTATATTTCTATATCAATCTGATGTGACAACTGCAGTGCAAGTGGGGAGCGCTGGAAAAACTCAGGAAGCCAGGCAGCATGTGCACACAGGGAAAGGAATCTCCTGTTACACCTGCATAACTTTTCTTTTCAACTGGTAAAGGTTGGAAATGTAGGAAGTTTTAAACAAGTGAAATCCAGGAGCTAGAAAGCATAACAACAGGAAAGGGCTCTGATAAGGTACAATTCAGGAGAGATAAATGAACAAGTACTGTGTAGTCCATGGCCTGAGAGTGAGGAAAGCAGAATATCACAGAATGTTTGCACCGCAGCATGAGACCATTCACAAGATCTTTGAAGCAGTCACGTGTCTTGTGGATAACAGGGAGCTGGTGGGTGTACTGTACAGTGATTACACAGGAGCTGCAGTGATGAGGTTGGTGGATTTTGGAAATTGAGAGGAACACATGAGCAGCTTGTGTGACTATTTCACCTCATTGCCGCTTTTATACGGCAGCGAAAAGTAATCGTTGTTGCCACTGCATGAAGGACGAACTTATGTTCAACCTGAACAGAACACTTTGAAAGAGAGACTTGCCTCTGGTGGAAATAGATCAGAGATGAAAATAATGAAATATAAAATGAAGTAAATTAGATTCAGCATCCAACGTATTAGAAATATTGGGACGTCCAACCTATTAGAAATGTTGGGTTTACAGTAAGTGACATGAACTGATGCTGTGATCGCAGATATAGAACTGGGACCACCATCACACCGAGTGAATCCGCTGTCCGTTTAAATGTTGATCAAAGAAAACTTTTAATCATCTTGCACAATGGAACATACGGGAACTCAGTCAATAAGCACCCTTCACTCACAAATAACAGAAAAGGTCACTTTCATCTCGCAACTTTCAGCCTTTTGCCATCTTCTGTATATTTACCATGAAGATTTATAAAGTAAGTGAATAGAGTTTGTGATGGTTAAAAAAAAAACGCGTTCACACCCTTGGGATACGTAAGCACAGTGACGCACACAGAGGAGCAAACATAAGTTTAGACCACGCGAGACAGAGGACTAACGAGCGACAAAACGGAAGCTTGGCATTAAGGGAATATAGCTCAGGGAATATAGCTGAGGGATAGAGCATTTGACTGCAGGTCACGATGTTTCTGCATTCAAATCGAATGCCTGCTTCCGCGCTTAATACATTTTTTTTCAATTAAAACTGTCCTTCATTGACTGGAAAGTGCTTTGTGACGTCCGCTGGTCGGGATAGGTTCTATATAAATGCAAATATTTCATGATCTTCAATCCTAGTCCTCTGTTACTGAGCCCAGTCAGTGGGAACAGTCTGTCCCTCCCTGCTCTATCAAACGGCCCTTTTCCATGTTAGAAGGGATTAACCATTACACCGCAACAACACTGTGGGGTAAAATAATAAAATATACATGTTTAGATTTGTAAACGATGCCATCATTTGGCCTTTCTGTGTCAGGTTTGGTGAAAATTGAATTGGCGTCTTACTTGCAGCCAACACGCTGTCACCCTGATTTAGGATGCCATGTGAGCTTCAGTTGTGTCAGTCTCTGTGGCGCAATTGGTTAGCGCGTTCGGCTGTTAACCGAAAGGTTGATGGTTCGAGACCATCCAGGGACGTGGCTTTCACTTTTTTTTCCACTCCATCTGCTTTCATTGTCTCTCGGTTTTTGAGTGTCACTGAGTCCTTGGGCAACACAAAAAAAACGTATCGTGTGTTTCTGCCTCTACTGTTAGCCGACGTTAGTTTATTGAACATTTATCTCCAACATATTATTTGTAACAATTTATATATTTCAAATATTATTAAACTCAATCACTGAACTCGAAACTTTAACCCATGTTTGATCTTGGGTTTCCATTTTCCTGCCTATTCCTCTTCTTTCTCAGATAGATCAGGAATTTATCTGTCCAAACCTGAAATGTGTTTAATAAGGGAAATACACAGCAAGTCGGCAAAGATCAGTGGAATGAGGACTGAGTTAAACTTTCACCAGAATGCTGTTTTTATAATTGCAAAGTCCTGAGATTTGAGAGCAGATAGTTCACATGGGAAACGGCTGTTTGATAGAGCAGATAGGGACACACTGTTTCCACTGACGAGGGTCAGTAAGCAAAGGATTGGGATTAAAGATAATTCATGAAAGACCGACTTGTATTTATGTAACGCCTTTCCCAGTTGCTGGACGTCACAAAGCGCTGTGCAGCCAATGAAAAACAGTTCCAATTGAAACAAAAAGCATCAGCTGGACAACGAAGGCGGCATTCGGATTTGAACCAAGGACTTCTATGATCTACAGTCAAATGCTCTACCGCTGAGCTACACCCCCTCAGCTGCCGACTAATTCAAGGGATCCAGCATATTCTTATTAAGTGTGGAGGGGGATCGAGTGGTCAGACTGCATCCCGCTTTGTCTCAGAGTTACTGGTTTCTGAGTGAAGTCGGAGAGCTTAGTGTTTAAGTTAGCGAGATGTTTTCTTGTGATTTGGCTGAGATTTGGATCCAGGTCGAGGAGATATTTGTGTCAACCTAATCGATAAAATCTACCCCATTGTCATACAGATTTGTATCCCCATCTCTATTGGCAGCGCTTTGCAGCCTATCACGGCCTTTCACTATCTGTGTTTATTCTTAAACTGTTGCCCATGTGACATTTCCAATTCAGACACAGAATTATAGATCTAACTGCACTGCTTCTGACAGAGCTGTTTTCGATCAGGAAGCAATTCAGGTTTGTTGAACGGATTATGAAAAACTTTAAATCTTAGCATATCGAAGCCGATCTATGACTCTGAAAGCGCCGAATCCTTACCACTGGAACACCAGAATTTCATCTTCCTGATTCTCCCAGAAACTGAGTACAGGAATATGCACAGTGCCAATTACTCACGGTTGCACTCACCTTCCAATCTTGTGCACGTTGTTCAGCTTTGAAATTGTTCATATTTTCACATTAGCTTCCAGTGTGATGAAAGCGGAGCTGTGATAAGCTGAATCTTTTCAATAGATTTACTGCAATAAGGTTTATAACGAACATTACTCTTTGAATGTGGTGAGCTACAGTGAAATTTAATGCAGCAGAAGATAGCTCACTCATTTTGACAGGGGGTGCCAGCAATTGCAATGTAAATATGATGTCGAGATACGGGCGTTGGACTGGGATGGGCAGAATAAGAAGACTCACAGCATCATGTTAAAGTCCAACTGGTTCAATTGCTCCGATAATAAAATCAATTTGCTTTATTTTATCAGCGCCCCAAAAGCTCTTGATTCCAAATCGATCCGGTGTTGTGAGACTTCTTAATGTAAATATTAATTGTTGTGGGTAATTGACAGGTTTGTGGATTGGGGCAGATTTTTCCTCCCTGCTGTTCAACCTGCCACAAGTATCGCTCCCGTTTTGAATCAGGAAGTAATTCCCACTCTCCTTAATTCATGTGTTGCACGAGAGCAATGAATCATCATTCCCTGACCGGGAATCGGACCCAGACGATGGCATTGAAGGCGGCGAATTCTAACGGCTAGACCAACAAGGAAATTGAGGTGTCCGGAGCATTATTGAGCAAGTGTGCGTGCGTGGGTGGGTGCGTGCATGTGTGCGTGTGGTTGAGGAGAAAGGTCTCGTGCTCTAGGTTAATCGCTGATGAATGAAGCCGTCGACCTCTTTATCGCTGAGCTTTTTGTGTTCTTGAGCAATCGTCCTCTGGAGCTGATGCAATGAGGCCAGGAGAGTAACTCACTGCACCGTCTGCAATGTGATTGCGGTGCGATTTGCTGAAAGCTGTTAATTTTATAAAAATCATCTTTTTGCGAATTGTAAATCAAATGCCCTTCAGTGCCCGGTAAGAATTCTCACCAGCTAAAAGTGCAGCTGGTTTATTTGGAATCTCTAGCTTTCGGAGCGCAGCTCCTTCATCACTCACACTGAGCATTCACCACATTTTTCTGTCTTTGAATGAACGCAATCGATATCTCATCAATTCCCCGGTATCCTGAGTCTCTGACACTGATTTCCACAGTACACTGCTTTAAATCTTTGTTTTCAATGTGAAATTAAGCGGTTTGTTCCATGTGAAGGATTTACACTTATACCCTTCGGGGATGATGGTGACGTAGTGGTAAAATCAGTGGAGTATGAATCCCGTGGCTTAGGCTCACAGGTCTCGATCCCACCACGATCTAGAACTGAAACGGAAGTGAAAGCTAGTCTCAGTAATGAAGCTTGTTTTCTGATTGTCGTGAAAACTCATCTGGACCTTTTGCAGAAGGAAATCTGCCATTCTTCCCCTTTCTGGTATCCATTGGACTCCAAACCCAAGGCAATGTGATTGACTCTTAACTGCCCTCTGAAATGGCCCAGCAAAATACTCAGTTCAGTGGGAAATAGGGATGGACAACAAATGCTGGCATTGACAATGAAATATACATTGCATTAACAGCATTTTATGAAATGATTAATTCTCATTTTGTTTCATTTCATGTCAAATAGGGTGACATATTCTGGTGTCTCATTGTTTAAAACCTCAGCCCTTTAACTGTTCAAACAGGTAAGGTTCAGTCAGAGAAAAGTGATCCACTGTGATCCCAAACAAGTTATTGTAGTTGCTGCAAATCCCACCTCAAAACAGAAAATGTTAGAAGCACACAGCTTCTGTGGAGAGGGAAAGAGAGTGAATGATTCAGGTTGCTGATCTTTGACCCTCACTGGAAGAAATTGGTGATTTAATGGTTTACAAACACGCACAGAATCAAGGAAAATAGAGAGGGAGAGGAGGAAAGAACAGACGGTCTTCTGATAGGATGGAAGGCTGGAGTGATTGAATTACGATGGAGATGATTATTGTTCCCACTGACACAATCTCGCAGATCTGGGTTTGAATCTCACAATAAATGAGAACAAAACCTCTCGCTGAGTTCAGCGCTGAACTCCCGCCTTCCAGTGAACAGGAGGCAGTTTTCGGTCACAAACCCACAACTGTGAGATAAACAACGTAGAAAGGAGAAAGACTCAGTTTGAGCGGTGACACTTCTGGAGGAACGAAGATCGGGAATTCACCCAAGAATGGGGAAAAGTTTAAAACGATGACGCCCAACGTGGGGCTCGAACCCACGGTCCTGTCATTAAGAGTCTTATGCTCTAAGGACTGAGCTCGCCAAGCACATGGATCAGGTTGGTTTCCATTACCTAAAATGTATGGAGACAAAAATTGTTTTTCCAACTGGTGTCGATGCTTTCTCTGATTTCAAAGTTTACAATGAATAGACCTACAGAATCCCCAAGGTTCCTATCCCTTCCTCTCAATCATCAATTACATCATTCACATCTTCCAATGCTCAGCTTCACCTCTCCCAAACATTCCAAAATCCTCTTAAACAATTCACCTTTTTTTTGTTCATAATATACTAGCCAGGGGTGGGGGAACAGCCTCTCAGCATGTACACTGTCAAACTGTTTCCCAGTTTCAGACTTTTCAATAAGATCACCTCTGATTATTCTAAACTCCAGAGCGAACAGACTCATCCCGCTGAATCTCTCCTCCCAGGAGAAACGCAGAAATCAATTCAGTGAACCTCGGATGCACAGAGACAGCGAACGAATGAAGACAGCAAGGATCAAAATCGGTCAACGTAATAAAAACACAGTCAGAGACACTGACAGATTCTGAGGGAGATATATCGAGACAATGAAAAACAGAAATAGCGAGTGAGGTACACATCCACAACCCATGAATGAATAACAATATACACACAGCCAGCTGCCTGAACCAACAAACATGGGGTCCTCTAAACTGGTGACCAGAGATCAAGTGAGTGGCCACAAGTATATTCACCTTTTAATGTCTTGATTTTCTTGTGTGAGTGTTGTGTTGATAGATTGCCTGCACTGTGTGCTCAGGTTCTCCAACCATATCCCACGTAAACCAATCCCACCGCTTGCTCTGCAAATACATTTACAAAACCTTTGAATTGTCCAATACGAAACGACAGCTGAATGAGAGCTCTCGCTTGGCCTTGGAACCCGGGATATCTCGCAAGTTGATGATGTTAACATCCTCAGCCCGAATCATACCCTTCGTCCAACGAGCCGCTGCTGGGGAAGTTGTTCAATGAAAATATTTCCATTGCCATTCAAAGCTGCACCGATTTCTGCAGTGAAAGGTGAAAATGCTGGAAAAACTCAGGAAGTCAGACAGCTTGTGTACATAGGAAAACAAATCTCATATTTTAGCTCCATAATCTTTGATTCCTACGGGGCATGGTAAGAAATGTAGGAAGTTTTAAACAAGTGTTATCCAGCAGCATAACAAGAGGGGAGACCTCTGGCCGGGTGTAAATCAGGAGAGCTTAACTGAGGGAAACAAAGAATTTTAAAGTAATTACACCACAGAATGGGGCCATTCCCAAGTCCTTTACAGGACGCAGTTGTGTTGTGGATGAAGGGGAACCTGTGGATGTAATGTACGAAGATTACATTGGAGCCACAGTGATGAGTTGGTGGGTTTTGAAAATTGAAAGTTACACTTAGGAAATAGAATTAGGAGCAGAACTGGGCAAATTCAGTGCTTCGAGCCTGAACCATCATGCAATCAGTTCATGACTGGTCTCAAATCCACCTCCCTATCTGTTCCAATATCCCCTCATCCCTTTTATTATTAGGAATATATCTGTCTCCTCCTTGAAAACATTTAATGATTCAGACTCCACCGCGCTATGGGGAAATGCATTCCACAAATTCACGACCGTCTGCGAGAAGTAGTTCCTCCTCATCTCAGTTTTAAATCTACCGCCTCTCAACCTATATATTTGACCTGTTGTTCTCCATTGCCCCATTAGAAGAAACATTTCGTCAACGTTCAATCTATCAATTCTTTTTAGAATTTTATATACAACGATCACTTCAGCATGTTGTGGGACTATTTTACCTCACTTTCGATTTCATGTCCCAGCGAACTCATTCGATGTTATCATTAGCTGAAGCAGTCCATGGTCCATCCAAACTGGACATATTAAGAGGTGTATGGTAAGTCAATTTGAAAAACACATTTCACCCGTGACCCTGGATGTCCAGTGGGTTGTGTTCAGCACCACCCCAGTGTTGTTTGGTTTCAATTTCCGCTCAGGAAACGACTATATTTTGCTCTCGGCAAACTATTAAAAATAAAAGCAGATCTCCTAAAATCAACCGAGTGAGGTTTGCATGTCTACATCACAGCTGGAAAGGTCACATTTGCAACAGGTCAAGAACAAATATAGTAGCAGAAAGACAGTGATAGGCCGCAAAGCGCTGACGATAGAGATGGTGATGTAAGCTAACATCTGGATGGTAAATCGGTCAGATTTTAGCGTTCACACTGAATTATTAACTTTTCCCTCCCTCTGCAACGATAATATTTGAAAAGGTTTCTGTCCAGTTTTGAACCGTCGGAAGCGAAGGTAATAACTGTGCGTGGAATGTCTGTTGTCTGTTGTATGGACTGAATATATCACTGTGGTGCAAACAGAAGGTGCCATTTTGCGGTCGAGACTTGCTTGTGGTGAATGTGATCTGGCGCGAAAATTAAAATAACAAAAGCAGCGTGGATAAGGAAAAACTGTAAAACAGGTTGGTCTGATGGTTAGAGTTTGACACTTTCACTGCTGTTCAGATTACAGGTCAGGAAATGAAGATTTGTTGCTCTCATCCAAACCACAAAAACAAATGTCAGGTATTGCCTGGTGGAACATATAAAACACAATCTTTCCTCTTGTCCTGAGGTGAAGACTGAGCCAATTCAACAGGAAGTTTTCATGTCATATCTGGCAGGATATGGGGAACTAGACAAGGCTGAGAGCAGTTGAAATGGTGCCGGTCCTTCACTGCAGCTGATTCTGTTTCTGACTGGATGTGATTTCTGTTTGTTCCACAGTTCAGGATGAATTGATTCAGTGAAGGAGCAGGTTCAAACCGACTGATGGCCTTTCTCAGCCCCTTTGCTGCTACTGAATTTCAGTAACGTTTTCAGTAAAGAGCAGAACGGTTACGGGATAGCGTGGCGGAGCAATTTAAACCGATAGTTTAGGTCCAGTTTCTGTATAAGCTGTGGGTTCAAATCCCGCCATTGGTAGAGTGGGCTTGAGTTTTGGTCTCTGCAGCTGAAATCCAGCAGTTCAGATTGAATGCAGGAGTTTCTGCCGTGTCGTTTTTGGCAGGAAGAAAGCGGAGACACAGACCAATGTAAACAGTTGTTGAGGTAAAGAAGCGCATGTGGAAGGAGTGGAGCAAATTATTATCGATGCTGGAATCGGAAACAAAAAGGGAAAATGCTGGAAAATGTCAGTAAGTCTGGCAGCATCAGTTATGAGAGAAGAGAGCTGATGTTTCGAGTCCAGATCACCGTTTGTCAAAACTGGAAGGAATTGAGTTGCTCCGACAGAGAATACAAACGGGAACACAGGCTGAATGGCTGTCTGCCGATATAACCACAGGATTGCAAACATTGAGACTGCAGTCGCGGCCCAGGGGTAGATTGGGATTTTCTAACTGAGGCTCAAATCCTGTCATGTACACTTCCCGTCATTCCTTATTTTTATTGAAAGTTATTGGAAATGAAGCAATGGGTACAGAGATGATCAACTCATTGCAAATCTCTCACATCAGCGTCTCTGAGGGTCTAGTGACCAGAATCGGCGCCGTGACGTGGTTTCAATTTCCAGTCACGGAGTGAATAACGTTTTGTTCAATTCTTCATTTGACGAAAACACATTCGTTTGTGAAGGGAGTAATATCTAAATCTTCCAGCTGGATGAACTTGCATCGGAGTTGGAAAAGTCAGAGATGCAAGTCTTGGATGCTACCGGGGCATGATGGATTGAGTTCTAAGGAGAGGCTGGATAGACTGCGACTTTTTTCTCTGGAGTGTAGGAGGTTGAGGGGTGATCTTATAGAGGTCTATAAAATAATGAGGGGCACAGATCAACTAGATAGTCAATATATTTTCCCAAAGGTAGGGGAGTCTAAAACTAGGTTTAAGGTGAAAGGGGAGAGATACAAAAGCGTCCAGAGGGGCAATATTTTCACACAGAGGGTGGTGAGTGTTTGGAACAAGCTGCCAGATGTAGTAGGAGCGGCGGGTACAATTTTGTCTTTTAAAAGGCATTTAGATAGTCACATGGGTACAATGGGTATAGAGGGATATGGGCCAAATACGGGCAATTGGGATTAGGTTGGGGGTTTAAAAAAAACGCGGCATGGACAAGTTGGGCCGAAGGGCCTGTTTCCATGCTGTAAACCTCTATGACTCTCTGACTCTGTGACTCCATGTAACACGAACGATAAACTCTGAAGAAGAATCACATAAAAAGCACAACATACATGTCAGATACACACACAGCGCACATGTCAAATAATGTCATTTTCAAGTTGCATCTTTTAATTTCCTGCTCCCCACCAAATCAAAATCTCCACCAGATCAAAAATCTCCGACCTCCAACCCTGTGCTGTTTCTCAATCCACTGATAATGCTGCACATAATGTAAACGACGTGCAGCGCTTGGCTCCGTAGCTCAGTGGTTAGAGCACTGGTCTTGTAAATCAGGGGTCGTGAGTTCAATTGTTGCTGGGGAGCCTATTGACTAAGCTTAGTTGATAGAAGCTGTAGGGTGGAGTCCAACAGACTGGAGGACGCAACAGAGAGCTTCTATGAGTTAAGGGGTAGATCAGGTGCAAACTTGGAAAGCGAAAAGATGTTCTTCGCCAAAAAAATAGGAAGAGCAGGATGTATTTGACAAGCTGAAAAATATAAATGTTGATATGTAGAATAGATTCGTTTGTGCAAGGAATGTATGTCGGTGCAGCAGGTAAGTGGAAGGGCAATTGCGTTTTGGTTTTTAGTTGCCGGCAGACTGGAGTCCAAGAATAACGACGTGTTTCTGCTGTTGCACAGGGTTAGTTGAGACGACATGTTGAATGATCTGTGCAGATGTGATAGTCGAATTTAAAAAGGGATGTGCTTGCATTGGAAACGGTAAAGAGAAGATTCACCAGATTGCTCCCTGGGGTGAGGGAGTTGTCCTATGATGGAATTCTCTGGAGTTTAGAAGAATAAGAGGCGATCTCATTGAACCGACACAGCTCTGATTAGGTTTGATAGGATGGAGGCTGAGAGATTGTTTTTTTTTCTGCTGGTCGGGGAATCTAACCCACTGTGGCACAGATAAGGCGCTGATCATTTTGGGCTAAGACAAGGAGAAATTACTTTACTCAAAGGGCTGAGAATCCTTGGCATTCTCTGTACCTGACAGTTATGTATGCCTCATTATCGAGCCCATTTAAGGTTGGGATAAACAGGTTTCTGGTCTCTTGGGGAATTCAGGGATATGGGAAGATGGTGGAAAAACTGAGTTGTAGCCCAAGATCAATCAAGATGGTATTGAATGGTGGAACAGTCCCGATGGACTGAGTGGTCTGCTTCTTCTCCTATTATTCATGATATAATAAAAGCAGAAAGTGCTGAAAGTTCTCAACAGAACTTGCAACAAATGTGGAGCAAGGTATAGAAATAAGTTTCCGAGTCCAATATGACTCTTTGCAAACCAGTAACTGATTGCGAGTTACAGCAATTAGCACAGCATCGAGAATGGGAATTGAATTGGATCCAGGCAGTGAAAGCCCTGAATTTAAACTGCCGCAGGATTTCTGTTGGAAAATTGTTCAGGAAAGTTGCTGCAACTGAAAGGGAGGAGGTTTGAGAGCATTCTGCGCCAAATCGACCTCCTCTATTACTGTTTCAACTTATGTTCCCAATATTGATATACTTTGTGTCCTTCTGCATCAGGGAAATACTGTCCAAATTTTGCCAGTCTTGCTGATATTCACTAAGTTGTCATACAAATCGATCGATGAATATTCATTTCAATTAAAACGAGGTATATTAGATCATGCTGCTGTATATTTCCAACCTATTAGAAATCTGGGACTCACAGTAACTGATAGAAATTGATGCTGTAGTTGTAGATATAGAACTGGAACGCACCATCACACCGAGTGAATCCACTGTCTGTTTAAATGTTGATCAGTGAAAATTTCAATCATCCACTGCTGTGTAACACACGGCCACTGAGTCAATAAGCAATAGCCAGTCAAAAAAAGCCTGTATCAGTCAATCTTTCTCGCAACTTTCAAACATGTTGTTATTCTCTGTACCATTTGCCGTTGAGGTATATGAATAAGTGAACGCAGTTTGTGATGGTAAAAAATGTGTTCACCCCTTCTGGGAACTGAATCACATTGGTGCACAGAGGAACACATACAGACACAGAGAGTGACAGAGGGCTGACGAGCCAAAAACATCCTTAGATCAAGGATGTCACCAACTGGGTTCAGTTTTCTTCCATTTCTGGCTGGGTTTCTGATGAATTCTAGCTGATGAACAGAAATGAAGGAATGCGAAGTGAAGTAGGAAAAACAGATGGGAATATTTGAAAGATTTTGATTCCATTGAAAGAATAATTAATTCTGCAGTCATCGAACGGAATGAATGCGGAGCAGCGCATTGGGTGAGGTTCAAATCTCCGTGAGAAAACAATAATTACAAATCCACCGCCTGAGCCGCTTGGCCACCACTGCAACCGGTGTCAATGTGTTCGTGTTACTCATATTAAATCATTGAATAGTTACAGCAACAAAAGTTGATGTCTCGAACCTTCTGTTCTAGAAGGTCACGCTGCACCTTTCATCCCTCCTTTTTCTTCCTTACAAAATGCCATTCGCTGAAAAGACAAACGAGCTGCACTTTTTGGCAGTGTTGGGATTTGAATCCACAGCAATTCAGATATTGAAACTTAAATTTAGTAATTAAGACCATGCGGCTCCACTAACAGTCGAAGGTAACTATTGCTCGGAATAATACCGGCAACAGGTTAGAATATTATTGAGATTTTGGATAGAACATTTCGCCCCTCAAGCCCCTCACAATATTTTGGAATCATAGCCAAGCAGTTGTTTTCCATCTGTTACATTTCCGACTTTTCCAGCTTTGATGAAAGATCCAGCTGGAAGATTAACTTTGCTTCTCACTCCACAGACGCTGCCAGATCTGGTTTCATTCAATGCGGAATTCCTTTTCATGGTGTCAGTTCACACAGCAATACAAACGAGTTACCCTCTGGCTGGGGATTGAATCCAGTCCACAGTGATGAACGTGCCGAATCCAAACCACTGGTCCAGCAGGGAAGCTGACAGTGACTTTCCCAATCAGCGGATCATCGTCATTTTAGCCATTCTCTTCCTCCTCTTCCGTCACACAATCGACGGGTTTCTCATTTTTTTAAAATACTCAACTTATTTCCACATTTGTCACCTGCCATCGAGACCATGGCCGTGAAGACGATGACTTTGCACCATTGGAACACCCGAGTTCCGCCATCACCAGCTCAATGTTGCCTTGTCTATCATTCCTTGTGTCAAATTATACATCCTCCCTCGTTTTCTGTGCCGAACCTTACCTTCTGCCCTTTTCAAGGAGTGACCCCTGACTTCACAACTAGAAAATGCAGGGGAAACCCATCAGACTAATTAAAATTTGCAAATACATGAATAATAGAACTGTTCCCTCAGTCTGCAATGAAAATGATTTGGGAAAAAATTCTACCAGTTTCACGCCGTGGGAGGTGGACGCGATAACTGTCGTGGAATTATTCCTGTCATTGGCTGAACACTTCTCTGGTGTTGAAACAGAAGGTGCCATTTTGCAGGAGAAGTTCGTGGTGCAAGTGGTCTGGCGTGGAAATTAAAATAACAAAAGGATCGTGGACAAAGCAAATTGTGAAACACGCTGTAATCTGTTGGTCTGGCGGTTAGAGTTTGAAACTTTCACTGCTGTTTTGATTGCAGGTCAGGAAATGAAGATTTATTGCTCTCCTCCAATGCGTGAGAACAAATATCAGTTATTTCCGGGCAGAACGCATAAATCTCAGTCTCGCCTTGTGTCCTGTCCTTTCTCAAGTGAAGACCCTGAGCAAATTCAACAGGAAGCCATATTGTCCGTTCTGGGAGCCAGACGAGGTTAACGACAGTGTAAATGGAGCCGGCCCTTCGCTGTAGCTCATTGTGTTTCTGACTGGAGATGATTTTTGTTTGCTCCGCATTTCAGGATCATCTGATTCGGCTAAGATTTAGTCAGGGCCCATCCCAACTCCACGGATTTTGATATATTTCAGTATTAATGCAATGAAATGACATGATTATCAAGACTTCCCGTGTGGTAGCGTGGCCGAGCGGTCTAAGGCGCTGGATTTAGGCTCCCGTCTCTCTCGAGGCGTGGGTTCGAGTCCCATCGCTGCCAGAGTTGATGCAAATTTTTGTCCTTGGAGCTGAAGTCCAACAGCTCAGGTTGAACGCAGGAATCTGTGCGGTGTCGTTTTTGACAGACGGCCTTGTAAGAACAGGATACTGCGCTTAACTCATGGATGGACAGTTCCGACACGCCACAGCAAAAAAGCGCACCGACCTCCTCAGAAGACAAGTACGGGACACAGCAGTCAGAGTGCCCTTCCTCCTCCAGTACGTCCCCAGAGTGCAGAAGCCAAGACATCTTCTTCGGAGTGGAGAAACTATGACATCTTCTTCCGAGCCTTCAGCGTACAATCGATGAAGACGAATATCACGCGAAGGCCATCTCCACGCCCCCACTACTTGCCTTAAAAAAGAGCAACCTCAAACAGACCATTGTTCGCAGAAAACTACGCAGCATTCAAGAGAACAGCTACCACGACACCACGCAACCCTGCCACAGCAACCTCTGCAAGATGTGTTGGATCATCGACCCGGATGCCACCATCACACGTGAGAACAGAATCCACCAGCTAGACGATACATACACGTGCAACTCGGCCAACGTTGTCTACCTCATACGCTGCAGGAAAGGATATCCCGAAGCATGGTACATCGCCGAGACTATGCAGACGCTACGATAACAGAAGAATGGACACCGCTCGACAATCACCCGGCAAGAGTATTCCCTTCCTGTCGGGGAACGCTGAAGCAGTCAAGGGCATTCAACCACCGATCTTCGGGTAAGCGTTCTTCAAGGCGGCCTTCAAGACGCACGACAACGCAGAATCGCTGAGCAGAAACTGATAACCAAA
Source organism: Mustelus asterias (assembly GCF_964213995.1). Taxonomy (NCBI): domain Eukaryota; kingdom Metazoa; phylum Chordata; class Chondrichthyes; order Carcharhiniformes; family Triakidae; genus Mustelus; species Mustelus asterias. Next base: position 965,706 of record NW_027590155.1, read on the forward strand.
TGCCATACACGAGAACGGCCTCGACCGGGACCTTGGGTTCATGTCACACGACTTGTCACCCTCATCATTTGGCCTGGGCTTGCAAAATCCTACTAACTGGCCTGGCTTGAGCCAATTCACACTGCTTTAACCTGTCATTGTCCCCCTCTCCACTCGCATTTTCTGTACCTGTAAAGACTTGATTCGCTGTTAAGACGCGCATTCCAACCATTATCGTGCAATTGAGTCTGTGTCTTTCTATGCCCTGTTTCTAAACCCAACTCTCCACTCACCTGATGAAGGAGCAGTACTCCGAAAGCTCGTGCGACCAAGTGAACTGATTGGACTTTAACCTGGTGTTGCGAGAATTCTTACTGTGAGGGAGATCAACAATGATTTTACTGAATGGCGGAACAGGCCCTAATGAAGGAGCAAATGGTCCATTGCAACACCTCTTCCCTATTCTCTTATGTTCTTCTGTGCAGCTCGTTATTCTGAGAACAGATTCAAATTGGTCCTGCTCCTCTCTCTGACATCATGAATTGGGGAATGAAGACACTCGGAGCTGATTGAATGAAATGTAGGAAAAAGGAGCTGTGAGCTGATTGGGTGTTTCCTGCTGGAAAGGAATGAACCTATCACCATTTCGGCCGGATATTACTCAACATTTTCTGAACTCTGAACTGAAACAATTGCGCTTCAACTCATTGAGTTCCCTCAGACATTTGCTGGAGGAACGCTTTTTAATTTGGAATTACAAGATAAGTTGATGCAACAGGTTGAAAGTAACGAGTGTGTTCTTGTATTAAGTGGCATGGGTTCTCAATCTAACCATGCGAACCTGCAGCAACACAGTGGAGTTGAGCATTGTAGTCAGGCCGATTCAGGGCGATATGCTGTCATTTGTTTCTGTAGTGCAGTGCTTGTAAAGGACCCCGGTCCGAAACCGGGCAGAAGAATACATTAAGATTTTTCATGTCGGGTGAGAGAAATCTGAATGATTTCAGTTTGTTGCTGAACATTATCCGAATCTCGATTCATGTTATCTTTGCTTGACGTCGGCTTCAAATGCTTCCTGTAAAATAAATGCTGAATATTTTGGCGCATTGACAGGAAAGAAATGTTTCTGTTTTGACAACATGCGCACATTAGCATTTCGTTCAGTCCACAACAGAATTTAATGGGTTAATAGGTGCAGACTAACATAGTTAATCACCATCTGAAACATGTCTAATGGTAGTGTGTGCTCAAAAAGACAGACACAAGTGAAACTGCACGTGGGCATCGTCAGCTGAAGTGTAGTTATTCTCACATTCGCCTTACACGCGAAAAGTCCCCGGTTCGAAACCAGGCAGAAACACTGTTGGATCGTTGTCATTAAGCATGAGCGAAGTCTGCATGATGTAAGTTCATAGCTCAACCTCATGCGAATCCCATGTCACGGTCATGTTATATTTCCTTTGATCTCGGCCTCAAAAGCATTTCGGAAAGTCAGAAATGCTGTCTTTGAGGACGCAGGGAATAAAGAACTCCATCGTTCGTACACATATTCGCAACTCGTGCAGTCCACAAATTAATTTAATGGGTTTAGAGGTGCAGACTGACCTAGTTAATCACCATCTGAAATATATCGAATTGTATTATGTGCTCATAACGACAGACACAATTGAAAGCCAAACTGAACTGGAGGAAATAGGCGCATTTCACAGAAGCACCTTTTTTAAAATTGCTCTTCACATTAAAGAAATAGTTAAAACCACTCAGACAAATGTGGAAATCGAGATTCAGTGCGGACCTCCTGGACTTCCGATAGATGGACGAGATTTAGGCGCCAGAATACTTCACACACAGAATAAAGAGGATTCAAGTACATTTTATTTTCTTTAAAGGATGAATGTGGTCAATCTCAAATAAACATCATGGCATTGGCATTACCCAGTGACTCTATTTCTTTTATTGGTCAGACATGTTTGCAAGACAATGTTGTATATTACAGAGATATTCAATTCAGAATGAGGACATCTGTGTTAAATAAACGTATTGAAATTAAATGTTGAATTACAAATATTTGATATAACTGTTTGAAATTATTTGACGGAAGATGAGAATGATGTATGAATGATTGAACAGAAATCATTGCCGCCTGAGACATTTGCCAGACGAACGCTTTTTAATTTTGAAGTTCAAGACAAGTTGAGATATCAGGTTGAAACTAACGGATTTGTTCTTCTATTAAGTGACATGGACCCTCAATGTGACCATGAGAACCTGCAGCAACACAATGTAGTTCAACATTGTAGTCAGGCCAATTGGCGGCGTGGCGCATTCTCTTGTTTCTGTCGTGTTGTGGTTATCACATTGGCCCAACACGTGAAAGATCACCGCTTCAGAACCGGGCAGAACATTCATCAGCTTTCCCATGTAGGGTGAGGGAAATCTGTATGATTTCAGATCGTTGCTGAACATCAACCAAATCTCGATGTTACAGCCATCTTATCTTTGCTCTGAACTCTGCCTCAAATGATTTCTGTAAAATAAGAAATGCTGATTCCTTTGACGCACTGACAGGAAATTTTCGATTTTGACAGTGTGCACACATTAGCATCTCTTTCAGCCGACAACAGAATTTAATGGGTTTACATGTGCAGACGAACATAGTTAATCACCATCTGTGCGCTCAAAAAGACAGACACAAGTGAGGAAAAGGCGCACATTTCCTACAACATTTTTTTTTTTTTGGAAATCGTTCTTCATAACAAGGAAATAGGAAACAGCACTCAGCCAGATGAGGAAATCGAGACTCAGTGCGGATCTATTGGACTTTCCTAAAGATGGCCAACATTTATGCGCATGAATGTTTTACGCCCACAATTAAAAGGCTTAAGTGCAACTAACAGATGTCTTTTCAATCTCTTCCATTAAAATGAAGTTGATTTTGTTTAACAGCAGACTATGATCAATGTCAAAATTGCGATCTCCATTACCCAGTGACTCGCTTCCAACTGTTGGGCAGTTATGTTTGCAATTCAGTGAAAGTTAATTTCAGAGATATTCAATTCATAATGAGGACATATGTATTAAATAATACATTGATACTAAATATTAAAATAAATACTGAGTAAAATTGTAAAATGAGTTTCACGAATGCTATCTGAAACCGAAACGTCAGCCCTTTTCACTCCTTACAGATGCTGCCAGACATTTTGAGATTTTCCAGCACTTTCTCTGTTGGTTTCAGATTCCAGCATCCACGGTAAATTGTTTTTATTACTGAGTACAATTGGTTGAGATTATTCGAAGGAAGATGAGAGCGATGCATTAATGAATGAGCAGAAATCATTGCTCCCTCAGGTATTTGCCAGACGAACGCTTCTAAGTTTTGAAGTTCAAGATAAGTTGAGCAATCAGATTGAAAGCAGCGGTTATCTTCCTGAAACAAGACGCATTGTTGGGGGGTGGGTGGGGGAGGGAGGTTGCGAGGGTGAATGCGGAGGGGGTGGGGGAGGAGACGAGGCTCTCAGTCTAACCATTTGAACGTGCAGCACAACAGCGCAGTTCAACATTGCAGACAGGCAGATTTGCTCAACCGCGTTTCAAGCGGTTTCTGTAGCGTAGTGATGATCACGTTGACCTAACACGCGAAAGGTCCCCGATTCGAAGCCAAGCGGAAACATGCATTGCGCTTTCTCGTGTCAGGAAGGTTGCTTGATTTCGGTTTGTTGCGCAACATTATCCGGACCTCCATGTTAAAGGCATGTTATCATTGCTGTGACAGCACCCTCAAATGCTTTCTGTGAAATAAGAAACGGTTTTTCTTTGACGCACTGACAGGAAAGTTCGGTTTTGACACCGAGCACATATTCGCATCTCGTTCAGTCGACACCCGAATTTAATGGGTTTATAGGTGCAGACTAATATGGTTAATCACCATCTGAAATATCAGACAGTCGTGTGTGCTCAAAAAGACAGATACAAGTGATACTGTAAGTGAATGAGAGGAAATGCGCACATTTGACAGAAGAATCTTTTTTTACAAATCGTTTTTCATCACTACGAAACAGGAAAACCCACTCAGACAGGTGAGGGAATCGAGACTCAGTGCGAATCTAAAGGACTTTCTTGTAAAGGGCCGGAATTTATGCGCATGAATGTTTCACACCCATAATTAAAAAGGCTCAAGTGTCACGAACAGATAATTCTTGATTCTTCTCCATTTAAATGCAGTTGACTTTGTTCAAAAGCTGACGATAGTCAATTTCAAAATTGCGATGTGTATTACCCGGTGATTCGATTCGTTCTGTTGGTCAGTTATGTTTGCAATTCAGTCTTGTTCGATTTCAGAGATATTCAATTCATAATGAAGACATACGTGTTATATAATGCCTTGATACTAAATATTGAAACAAATACTGAGTACAATTGTACAATGAGCTTTGATGAAGTGTCATCTGGACTCGAAACGTCCGCCCTTTTCGCTCCTTACAGGTGCTGACAGACATTGTGAGATTTTGCAGCATTTTCTCTTTTCTCATCCGCAGTAATTTGCTTTTATTACTGAGTACAATTGATTGAGATTATTCGAAAAATTTGAAAATGATGCATCAATGAATGGGTAGAAATCATTGCTCCCTTAGATATTTGCGAAACGAACGATTTCAAATGTTGATGTTCGGCATAAGTCGTACAATCAGATTGAAAGCAACGGTTACCTTCCTGAATTAAGTGACATGGGGTCTCAGTCTAACCATCGAAACCTGGAACAACACAGCGTAGTTGAACATTGCAGACAGGCAGATTTGCTCTATCGTGCTTCAAGCTGGTCCTGTAGTGTAGTTGTTGTCGCGTTCGCCTAACACGCGGAAAGTTCCCCCATTCGAGACCGGACAAAAACATTCATTAAGCTTTCTCATGTCGGGTAAGGGAAGACTGCTTGATTTCAGTTTCATGCTGAACGTTATCCGAACCTCGATGTGAAATGAATGTTATCATTGCTCTGGCATCACCCTCAAATGCTTTCTGTGAAATAAGAAACGATTTTTTTTGACGCACTGACAGGAATGTTCGATTTTGACACTGAGCACATATTCGCATCTCGTTCAGTCTACAACAGAATTTAATGGGTTTAGAGGTGCAGACTAATATGGTTAATCACCATCTGAAATATCTGATCGTAGTGTGTGCTCATAAAGACAGATACAAGTGAGACTCAGTGCGGATCTACTGGACTTTCCTGTAAAGGGCCGGAATTTATGCGCCTGAATGTTTCACGCCCATAATAGAAAAGGCTCAAGGGTCACTGGCAGATAATTCTTAAATCTCTTCCATTTCGATCTAGTTGACTTCTTAAAGTAAACTGACTATGTTCAATCTTAAAATTTCAATCTGTACTACCCGGTGACTAGATTCATTTTGTTGGTCAGTTATGTTTGCAATTCAGTGATGTTCAATTTCAGAGATATTCAATTCATAATGAAGGCATATGTGTTAAATAATGCATTGATACCAAATATTGAAACAAATATTGAGTACAATTGCACAATGAGCTTTTACAAAATGTCATCTCAACACGAAACGCCAGGTCGTTTCACACCTTACAGATGCTGCCAGTCTTTGTGAGACTTGCCAGAATTTTCCCTTTTCGTTTCCGATTCCAGCATCCGCAGTAATTTGCTCTTATTACTGAGTACAATTGATTGAGATTATTGGAAGGAAGATGAGAATGATGAAATGATGAATGGGTAGAAATCATTGCTCCCTTAAATATTTTCCAGACGAACGCTTTTAACTTTTGATGTTCGGGATACGTCCTGCAATCAGATTGAAAGGAAAGGTTATCTTCCGAAATTAAGTGCCCTGGGTTCTCAGTCCAACCATCCGAACCTGCAGCAACACAGCGTAGTTGGACATTGCAGACAGACAGATTTACTCCAAGTCCATCAAGCTATTTCTGTAGTGTAGTGGTTATCACGTTCGCCTAACACGCGAAAAGTAGCCGGTTCGAAACCGGGCGGAAACATTCGTTAAGCTTTGCCATGTTGGGTCAGGTAAAATTGCTTGATGTCAGTTTGTTGCTTACCATTTGCCGAGCCTCGATATGAAAGGCATGTTATCATTGCTCTGACATCACCCTCAAATGCGTTTTGTTAATTATGAAACGTTTTTCTTTGACGCACTGACAGGAAAGTTCGATTTCGACACCGAGCACTTATTCGCATCTCGCTCAGTCTGCAACAGAATTTAATGGGTTTATCCGTGCAGACTAATATGGTTAATCACCATCTGAAATATCTGACAGTAGTGTGTGCTCAAAAAGAAAGATACAAGTGATACTGTAAGTGAACGAGAGGAAATGGCGCACATTTCACAGAAGAATCTTTTTAAAAAATCGTTTTTCATCACTGAGAAACGGGAAAAGCCACTCAGACAGATGAGGGAATCGAGTGTCAGTGCGGATCGACTGGACGTTGCTTAATGGGCCGGAATTTATGCGCCTGAATGTTTCACGCCCCTAAAAGAAAAGGCTCAAATGTCACGAACAGATAATTCTCAATTTTTCTCCATTTAATTGTAGTTGACTTTGTTTAAAAGCTGACGATAGTCAATCTCAACATTGCGATCTGTATTACCCGGTGATTCGCTTCGTTCTGTTGAACAGTTATGTTTGCAATTCAGTGATATTCAATATCAGAGATATTCAATTAATGATGAATAATGATGAATAAGTGTTAAATAATTCATTGATACTAAATAGTGCAACAAATACTGAGTACAATTGGACAATGAGCTTGGATAAAGTGTCATCTGGACTCGAAACGTCCGCCCTTTTCACTCCTTACAGGTGCTGTCAGACATTGGGAGATTTTGCAGCATTTTCTCTTTTCTCATCCGCAGTAATTTGCTTTTATTACTGAGTACAATTGATTGAGACTATTCGAAGAATGATGAAAATTATGCATTAATGAATGGGCAGAAATCATTGCTCCCTTAGATATTTGCGAGACGAACGCTTTTAACTTCTGATGTTCGGGATAGTCGTGCAATCAGATTGAAAGTAACGGTTACCTTCCTGAATTAAGTGCCATGGGCTCTCAGTCGAACCAAAGGAACCTGCAGCAACACAGTGTAGTTGAACATTGCAGAGAGGCAGATTTGCTAAAATGCCCTTCAAGCTGTTTCTGTAGTGTAGTGGTTATCACGTTCGCTTAACATGCGAAACGTACCCGGTTCGAAACCGGGCAGAAGCATCCATTAAGCTTTCCCATGTCGTGGAAGGGAAAATTGCTTGATTTCAGTTCATTGCTCACCATTATCCGAGCCTCGATGATAAAGGCATGTTTTGATTGCGCTGACTTCACCCTCAAATACTTTCTATGAATTAAGAAATGTCATTTTTGACGCACTGACAGGAAAGTTCGATTTTGCAACCGAGCACTTATTCCCATCTCGTTCAGTCTACAACAGAACTTTATGAATTTATAGTGCAGACTAATATGGTTAATCACCATCTGAAATATCTGACAGTAGTGTGTGCTCAAAAAGAAAGTTACAACTGATACTGTAAGTGAACAAGAGGAAATGGCGCACATTTCACAGAAGATTCTTTTAAAAAAATGTTTATACGCCTGAATGTTTCACGCCCCTCAGACCGATGAGGGAATCGAGACTCAGTGCGGATCTTCTGGACTTCCCTGTAAAGGGCCGGAATTTATGCGCCTGAATGTTTCACGTCCATAATAAAAAGGCTCAAGTGTCGCGAGCAGATAATTCTGGACTCTTCTCCGTTTAAATGTCGTTGACTTTATTTAAATGCTGACGATAATCAATCCCAGAATTGCGATCTGTATTACCCGGTGATTCGATTCGTTCTGTTGGTCAGTTATGTTTGCAATTCAGTGATGTTCAATGTCAGAGATATTCAAATAAGAATGAAGACATATGTGTTAAATAATGCATTGATATTAAATCGTGAAACAAATACTGAGTACAATTGTACAATGAGCTTTGATAAAGTGTCATCTGGACTCGAAACGTCCGCCCTTTTCACTCCTGACAGGTGCTGTCAGACATGGGGAGATTTTGGAGCATTTTCTCTTTTCTCATCCGCAGTAATTTGCTTTTATTACTGAGCACAATTGATTGAGATTATTCGATGAAAGATGAAAATGATGCATTAATAAAGGGGCAGAAATTATTGCTCCCTTAGATATTTGCGAGACGAACTCTTATTTTATGATGTTCTGGATAAGTCGTGCAATCAGATTGAAAGTAACGGTAATCTTCCTCAATTAAGTGATACGGGCTCTCAGTCGAACCATCGGAACCTGCAGCAAAACAGCGTAGTTGAACACTGCAGACAGGCAGATTTGGTCCAGTGCCCTTTAAGCTGTTGCGTTCGTGCAGTGGTTATCACGTTCGCCTAACACGCCAAAATTCCCCGGATCGAAACCAGGCAGAAACGTTCATTAACCTTTCTCATAAGAACATAAGAAGCAGGAGTAGGCCATCTCGCCCCTCGAGCCTGCCCCGCCATTCAATAAGATCATGGCTGATCTGAAGTGGATCAGTTCCACTTAACCGCCTGATCCCTACAACCCCTAATTCCCTTACCGATCAGGAATCCATCTATCCGTGATTTAAACATATTCAACGAGGTAGCCTCCACCACTTCAGTGGGCAGAGAATTCCAGAGATTCACCACCCTCTGAGAGAAGAAGTTCCTCCTCAACTCTGTCCTAAACTGACCCCCCATTATTTTGAGGCTGTGCCCTCCAGTTCTCGCTTCCTTTCTAAGTGGAAAGAACCTCTCCACCGTACCCTATCCAGCCCCTTCATTATCTTATAGACCTTTGTAAGATCCCCCCTCAGCCTTCTAAATTCCAACGAGTGCAAACCCAATCTGCTCAATCTCTCCTCATAATCAACACCCCTCATCTGGTAGAAACCTGGTGAACCCCCCTGCACTCCCTCCAAGGCCAATATATCCTTCCACAAATAAGGGGACCAATACTGCACACAGCTGCGACCCCACCAATGCCCTGCACAGATGCAGCCAGACATCTCTGCTTTTAGATTCTATCCCCCTTGCGATATAGGCCAACATCCCATTTACTATCTTGATCACCTGTTGCACCTGCAGACTGGGTTTTTGTGTCTCATGCACAAGGACCCCCAGGTCCCTTTGCACAGGAGCATGTTGTAATATTTTCCATTTAGATAATAATCCAATTTGCTATTATTTCCTCCAAAGTGAATAACCTTGCATTTGTCAACATTATACTCCATCTGCCAGATCCTCGCCCACTCACTCAGCCTGTCCAAATCTCTCTGCAGACCTTCTACGCCCTCCACACGATTCACTTTTCCACTTATCATTGTGTCGTCTGCAAACTTTGTTACCCTACACTCAGTCCCCTCCTCCAGATCGTCTATATAAATGGTAAATACTTGAGGCCCCAGTACCGATCCCTGCGGCACGCCACTAGTTACCATCCGCCAACCAGAAAAGCACCCATTTATACCGACTCCCTGCATCCTGTCAGATAGCCAATCCCCGATCCACGCTAACACCCTACCCCCAACTCCGTGTGACCCAATCTTCTTCAGCAACCTTTTGTGAGGCACCTTATCAAACGCCGTTTGGAAATCCACCGGTTCCCCTCCGTCAACCGCACTAGTCACATCTTCATAAAAATCCAACAAGCTCGTCAAGCACGACTTTCCCCTCATGAATCCATGCTGCGTCTGCTTAATCGAACCATTCTTATCCAGATGGCCTGCTATTTCTTCTTTAATGATGGATTCATATCGGGTAAGGGAAAATTGTTTAATTTCAGTTGGTTGTTCAACGTTTTTCGAACCCCGATGTTAAAGGCATGTTATCATTGATCTGGCATCACTCTCAAGTCCTTTGTGTGAAATAAGAATCCATTTGTTTTTGACGCACTGACAGGACAGTTCGATTTTTACACCGAGCACATATTCGCATCTCGTTCAGCCTACAACAGAATTTAATGGGTTTATAGGTGCAGATTAATATGGTTAATCACCATCTGAAATATCTGATAGTAGTGTGTGCTCAAAAAGACAGATACAAGTGATACTGTAAGTGAACTAGAGGAAATGACGCAAATTTCACAGAAGAATATTTTTTAAAATAGTTTTTCGTCACTAAGAAACAGGAAAAGCCACTCAGACAGATGAGGGAATGGAGACTCAATGCGGATCTACTGGACTTTCCTGTAAAGGGCCGGAATTTATGCGCCTGAATGTTTCACGCCCATAATTAAAAAAGACTCAAGTGTCACGAACAGATAATACTTGATTCCCCTCCATTTAAATGTAGTTGACTTTGTTGAAAAGCTGATGAGAGTCAATCTCAAATTTGCGATCTGTATTACCCGGTGATTCGCTTCGTTCTGTTGGTCAGTTATGTTTGCAATTCAGTGATGTTCAATTTCAGAGATATTAAATTCATAATGAGTCATATGTGTTAAATAATGCATTGATACCAAATAGTGAAACAAATACTGAGTACAATTGTACAATGAGCTTTGATAAAGTGTCTCCTGGATTCGAAACGTCCGCCCTTTTCACTCCTTACAGGTGCTGTCAGACATTGTGAGATTTTGCAGCATTTGACCTTTTCTCATCCGCAGTAATTTGCTTTTATTACTGAGTACAATTGATTGAGATCATTCGAAGAAAGATGAAAATGATGCATTAATGAATGGGCAGAAATCATTGCTCCCTTAGATATTTGCGAGACGAACGCTGTTAAATTTTGATGTACGGGATAAGTCGTACAATCAGATTGAAAGCAACGGTTATCTTCCTGAATTCAGTGCCATGGGCTCTCAGTCTAACCATCGAAACCTGCAGCAACACAGCGTAGTTGAAAATTGCAGACAGGAAGATTTGTTCTAGCGTGTTTCCAGCTGTTCCTGTAGTGTAGTGGTTTTCATGTTCGCCTAACACGCGAAAAGTTCCCGGTTCGAAATCGGGCAGAAACATTCATTTAACCTACCCATGTCGGGTTACGGAAAATTGTTTTATTTCAGTTTATTGCTCATCATTATCCGTGCCTCGGTGTTAAAAGCATGTTATCATTGCTCTGACAGGATCCTCAAATGCTTTCTGTGAAATCAGAAACGTTTTTTCTTTTGACGCACTGACAAGAAAGTTCGATTTTGACACCGAGCACTTATTCGCATCTAGTTCAGTCTACAACAGAATTTAATGGGTTTATCGGTGCAGACTAATATGGTTAATCACCATCTGAAATATCTGACAGTAGTGTGTGCTCTAAAATATAGATAAAAGTGATACTGTAAGTGAACTAGAGGAAATGCACACATTTCACAGAAGAAACTTTTTTAAAATCGTTTTTCGCCACTAAGAAACAGGAAAAACCACTCAGACAGATGAGGAAATCGAGCCTCAGTGCGGATCGACTGGACTTTTCTGTAAAGGGCCGAAATGTATGCGTCTGAATACATCACGACAATAATAAAAAACGGCTCAAGAGCCACTCACAGATAATTCTTAACTCTCTCCCATTTAGATGTGGTTGACTTTTAAAAAGCTGACTATGTCCAATCTTACAATTGTGATCTGTATTACCAGGTGACTCGATCCCTTCTGTTGCTCAGTTATAATTGCAAATCAGTGATGTTCAATTCCTGAGATATTCAATTCATAATGAAGACATATGTGTTAAATAATGCATTGATACTAAATATTGAAACAAATACTGAGTACAATTGTACAATGAGCTTTGCCGAAGTGCCATCTGGACTCGAAACCTCAGCCATTTTGACTCCTTACAGCTGTTGTCAGACATTGTGAGATTTGCCAGAATTTTCCCTTTTGGTTTCCGAATCTAGCCGCCGCAGTAATTTGCTTTTATCACTGAGTACAATTGGTTGAGATTATTCGACGGAAGATGAGAATGATGCATGAATGAATGGGCAGAAATCATTGCTCCCTCAGATATTTGCGAGACGAACGCTTTTAATTGTTGAAGTTTAAGATAAGGTGAGCAATCAGATTGAGAGTAACGGTTATCTTCCCGCATTAAGTGACACGAGCTCTCAGTCCTATCATTGGAACCTGCAGCAACACAGCGCAGTTTAACATTGCCGACAGGCCGATTTGTTGTAACGTAGTGTCACCTGGTTCTGTAGAGTAGTGGTTATCACTTTTGCTTCATACGTGAAAAGTTCTTGGTTCCAAACCGGCTCGAAACATTCCTCAAACCTTTTTATGGAAAGTTCACCCTGTCACTCTGGCAGTGTTTTTTTTTCCTACCAGGCTCCCTCTGGTTTCTGTCACTGCGTTTCTCAGTCCACAGTAATACACCGCGCTGTCCGACAGCCACAGCTCACACATACTAAAATTCCCCTTGCTTTTCGACCTCTCGATATATGCAGAAAATCGAATGCCCACACACTCTGCACCGGAAATATCTCCATAATAAGAGATATAGATCAAGAAGATGGGGGCTTTCTCCGTTCTTTTTGCTGGGAGTCTTCTCCCGGTCCTGGCGATACAATTGAATTTAATATGCACCAGCTGCTGAGCAGTTAACCTATTGGTCACCGGGCCATTGAGTTTAAAAATTGGCGAGTCATATTGCAGCTTTATAGGACCTTAGTGAGGCCGCACTTGGAATATAGTTTTCAATTTTGGTCGCCACACTACCAGAAGGATGTTGAGGCTTTGGAGAGGGTACAGCAAAGATTTACCAGGATGTTGCCTGGCATGGAGCGCATTAGCTACGAGGAAAGGTTGGAGAAACTTGGTTTGTTCTCACTGGATCGACGGAGGTTGAGGGGCGACCTGATAGAAGTCTGCAAGATTATGAGGGGCATGGACAGAGTGGATAGTCAGAAGCATTTTCCCAGGGTGGAAGAGTCAATTACGAGAGGGAATAGGTTTATCGTGCGAGGGGCAAGGTTTAAAGGAGATGTACGAGGCAAGTGTTTTACACAGAAGGTGGTGGGTGCCTAGCGGGGGAGGGAGTGGAAGCAGATACGAGAGTGAGTTTTAAGGGGAGTCCGGACAAATACATGAATAGGATGGGAATAGAGGGATATGGTCCCCGGAAGGGTAGCGGATTTTAGTTCAGTCGGGCAGCGTGATCGGTGCAGGCTTGGAGGGCCGAAGAGCCTGTTCATGTGCTGTAATTTTCTTTGTTCTTTGTTCTTTGAGTCCCATTCAAAATTCATCGCTGTAACCGGCTCCTTTGATATTGAGTCTCCAGTCGTGACACCGGCAGAAATTTAGAAATATTGAAAGATAAGATATTATTATCATTCTATTCTAACTCATAACATCAGAACATGGATCACATTATCATCAGCATGAAAGGGGAATTAAATTACTGTCGACATCGTTTGCAAGAAGAAATTTATGTCTCTTGCAGACTTACCAGGCAAAAGAGCTGAAACAATGAGAAATGAATACAAAATGAGACCCGACATGTTTACAGCGTGTTTATTGCGGAATTAAACAGAATGGGTTTAATGTGTAATTGTTTGGGTGAAGATATTTACATATATATCCGGTCTCTCCAGCGATTGGTTAATTCCCAAAAGAGTCAACTGGTAACGTCCAATCATGTCCCTGATTCTCCAATTCATCCAATTAGCTCACAGACCCTTTGTTCTCCAGTTTATTACGTCAGAGCAGGAACAGCGAAGCAATTAAGTTGTTTTCCCCACAGCGGGACCGAAACGAGGATTCACCGCAATGTTGGCTCTTTCGCCGAGACAGCTTCTGAGATGGTGGTAATGAGGGGAAATAGTTAATGTTGTCCTTGTAACAATGTCGGGAGTTCCCATTCAAAATGTCGGGGGTTCCCATTCCACAGACTGAATATTTTGCATATTCTTTTTCACATTATATGAAATTGAAAATTTTGCATATCCTTTTTCACATTATATGAAATTGAAAATATATACAACTAAGAACCAATGTTCCAAAATCCCCTTTTTGATTTTGATGTCCGCGCATTTAATATCAGCGGAGTTCTTATCAAACATCTCAACAGTAGGTGGGGGCGGGGCCGGGGAGGGATGTCCTGCTACAGGTTGATCTTCAGATTCAATGTTACCGAGGAGATCCATCTCTCTGACTTAGAATGTTCCTGGAGACGCATCTTCTTTCTCAGGAGGTCCATGTCCACCTCAGAATTTCTATTACCTAAATTGACCGCATCCAACACTCTCGGAGGCAATGAGTTCCAGGTCCTGAGCACTCGCTGTGGAAAAAATGTTGCTTCCAAATCTTCTTCGCCCCCGCCTTGCCCAATATCTTAAAACTTGCCCCCCCCCCCTCTAAACTTGCCCTAATCTAGTCCACCTCGATTAAGTCGCTACTCAATCTCCTTCGCTCCATTAGACAACAATTCCAGCATCACAAACCAGAAACTTCTGGCTAATTTGAACTTTTAAAAACTAAACTTACTCCAAAGAAATTCCTCCATCTGATTTAACTGAAATTTGTCAACTTTTAAAAAACATTTCTGTGTATTTTGCTTCTTAAAATTAAACTTGTTTAAAAGGAATTATTCCGCAGAGTTCATCAACCTTTTAGAAAATGTTTTCACCATTTTGAAAAATGTAATGTTTCCACGTAGTTTTCGAGAAATTTCCAACTTTTTAAAAGGTAGCTTAAACTTGCTAACATATTTTTCCCAAATACTTTAACGAGAATTCGTCATTTAAAGAATATATATATATATTTAAACTTAATTGAAGTTTATCAGTAATTTCTTTCTTAAAATTGTCAACATTGTTTTGAAAAATAATTAGCTAAGATCAATTTCTTCAGAGAAGCTGACTGCATTTGGTCAACATTTCTCTGAATTGGTCCAAAATTTGCGGAAACACATTTTTCATCCACACGAATATGGAGTTTACAAACTATTGTTCAACTATCACAGAGAGCCAGCTAGGAGTCGAACCTGGAATCTTCTGATCCGTAGTCAGACGCGTTATCCATTGCGCCACTGGCCCACAACCGAACACCGTGCAGCAATGTTTTACATATCGGTTCGAGGCTTCAAAATCGGCAGAGCCATGGTCAAAACATATTCGTTTTAGTGAGGAAATGTTGCATCATTAAATTTTTCTCGACTCACTTACAGTAATTGTACTTTGCCTTGAATTGAGTTAACTTGCTGTGCTGGAATTCGAACCCTGGTTCCCAAAGCGTCAAAACCAGCGTCAACAACATGACTCGAAACCGTACCCCTCCCGCCAGTGAATCCACTATTGAATATTACCTGAATATAGTATCTTACAATCATATGACATTGGCTCTTACTTGAGCCTCGAAATACATTCAGGAAAAGACTAAAGTGCTGAAAATTCACGACAAACTGAGAAGGAAAGAAGACACACCTATTTTGACTCAGCACACATGTTATCAGTTTATTCAGTGGCTAAAAGAGCAGGGCAGAGGATGGGAATCCTGCGGGAGTAACTCACCTCCTGACTCCTAAAAAACAGTCCACGATCGGCATAACTATAGGCATCATGGTGGGAGATATAGGAAGGATATCAGAGGTAGGTTCTTTATGCAGAGAGTGGTTGGGGTGTGGAATGGACTGCCTGCTGTGATAGTGGAGTTAGACACTTTAGGAACATTTAAGCGGTTATTGGATGGGCACATGGAGCACACCAGAATGATAGGGAGTGGGATAGTTGATCTTGGTTTCACTTAAAGCTCGGCACAACATCGCGGGCCGAAGGGCCTGTTCTGTGCTGTACTGTTCTATGTTCTATGTTCCATGATCGACGTGGCACAAGTCAGGAATGCGATAGAATATTCACCACTTGTCTGCATGATGCAGGAATCCACCAAAGGCACTTTAGACAGCATCTTCCAAACCCATGACCGCTTCCACCTGGCAGCTCCCCCGCTCCCCCCCCCCCTCCCCCCCCCCCCCCGCCCCCCTCCAACGCCACACAGCCAACACCACCCTCAAGTCCCTCAGCATTCTGATTTGGAAATTCCTTCACTGTCATTGGGACAAATTCGTGGAATTCCCTCCCTAACAGCACTGTAAGTGTACCTGTACAAATGGATGCAACGTTTCAAGAAGGCAGCTCACCACTACTTTCTCAAGGCTAAATACTGATGGGCAGTGCATGCTGATCTAGCCAGCGACACCCACATGAACAAAAAGAAACATCCAGGCAGCTCTCTGAACCCATAATCATGCGGCCAACTGAAGAGGTGAATGGAGATAAAATGAATGTCAAGTTACATAGCCAACCCTGTTGATCATATCTGTATTTTCGAGCGAATGTGTTGTGCTGATAGACTCCTCACAGTTTATGCTCAGGTTCTCAAACGAAACCCCATGTGAACCAATCACAAAGTCTGCAATGCAAAGAAAAAAACAAAATCTGCAGCTCATAAAATCTGATAAAATCTTCGTGGGAGAGGGCGGCACAGTGGTTAGTTCTGCTGGCTCACAATGCCAGGGACCTGGTTCCGATTCTGGGGTTAGTCACTGTCTATGTGAATGGAGATATAAAGCTTTTTAAAGCTGCAGCAGTAGCTCACCTATAGTTCCAGTGACCTAATGCGTAAGGCACCGGCTTCCTCAACCAGGAAGCGTGTGTTCGAGTCACCTGTAAACCTTGGTGACAGTCGTAGCTGACATGCCAAATTTCCTATGTCTTCTGAGAAAGTAGAGGCGTTGATGTGCATTCTTCACTATAGTGTCGGCATGGGAGGCCAGGACAGGTTGTTGGTGATCTGGAGACCTAAAAACATGAAGCTCTCGACACTTTCGACTTCGTCCCCTTTGATGGAGACAGGGGCATGTTCTCCTCTACGCTTTCTGAAGTCAATGACAATCTCCGTTTTGTTGACATTGAGGGAGAGATGACAGAAATGAGAAATGAGAAAATACTTTGCAGTTCACGGCCTCAGGATGAGGTACGCACTAAATCAGAAAATGAGTACACCACAGAATGAGGCCATGCTAAGGAGTGGCAATATAATTCCAAGTCAGGATGGTGAGTGACTTGGAGGAGAACTTACAGATGGTGGTGTTCCCATGTGTCTACTACCCTTGTCCTTCTGGATGGAAGTGGTCGTGGGTTTCGAAGGTGCTGTCTAAGGATCGTTGGTACATTGCTGCTCTGTATCTTTTAGATAATACACATCGCTGCTCCTGAACGTCGGTTGTGGCGGGATTGAATGCTTGTGGATGTGGTACCAATCAAGCGGGCTGCTTTGTCCCGGATGATAGAAACATAGAAACCCTACAGTGCAGAAGGAGGCCATTTGGCCCATCGAGTCTGCACCGACCACAATCCCACCCAGGCCCCACACCCACACCCACATATTTACCCGCTAATCCCTCTAACCTATGCATCCCAGGACTCTAAGGGGCAATTTTTAACCTGGCCAATCAACCTAACCCGCACATCTTTGGACTGTGGGAGGAAACCGGAGCACCCGGAGGAAACCCACGCAGACACGAGGAGAATGTGCAAACTCCACACAGACAGTGACCCGAGCCGGGAATCGAACCCGGGACCCTGGAGCTGTGAAGCAGCAGTGCTTACCACTGTGCTACCGTGCCGCCCCTGATGATGTCAATCTTCTTGAGTGTTGTTGGAGCTGCACCCATCCAGGCGAGGTGGGAATATTCCATCACGCTCCTGACTTGTGCCTTGTAGATGGTGGACAGGCTCTGGGGAGTCAGGCGGTGAATTATTCGCCGCAGTATTCCTGCCTCTGACCTGCTCTTGTAGCCATTGTGTTTATGTGCCGAGTCCAATTGAGTATCTGGTCAATGGTAACCGTAAGGATGTTAACAATGGGGGATTCAGTGATGGAAATGCTATTGACTGTCAAGAGGCGATGGTTAGATTTTCTCTTATTGGTGATGGACATTGTCTTGCATTTGTGTGGCGCGAATGTTACTTGCCACTTGTCAGCCCAAAGTCTAATATAATACAGCACACTGCGGACTTTCAAAATCGGAAATAAAAACAGAAAATACTGGGTTATGTCAGTATTTCTGGAAGTATCTGTGGAGCGAGAATCAGAACGAACGCTTCCCGCCCAGCTGTCACGTGGCAGGCGCAGACATGATGGGTGTCCGCGCCTGCCATGTGGGTGTCCGAGTGGGCACTATCCGTGCTGTAAAATTCTGTGCCTTTATGACTCTTTTTCGGAGCCAGTCAGCAGAAAGCTATCCCGCCGTTTGCACCTGAAACAAGTCACAATATCTCCTTTCGAACACAATATTTTGGTCAAAACGCAGGGCTCGTCCGGGATTTGAACCCGGGACCTCTCGCATGCTAATGGGGCGAGATACCCTAAGCGAGAATCATACCCCTAGACCAACGAGCCTGCATGTTAGTACTAAACAAAATAAAAATTGTTTAACTTTCTACAAAGCAGTTCTGACACCTCGAGTGAAAGCCGAAATTGATTAAATAACTCACCGCATCAGCATTTGTGGACTTTAAGCACCAGCAAAATATCCGTCCAATATTGTTACCTCGGCTGTTTGCAACTGGGGGCTTTTGTTTATAAAGTACACATGTTACAGTCAATAATTTCAACCCAGCGACTTCAACATGTGACAACTCTGAGTCTGCCTTTGATATTTGATCACTTTTGAAAGATGTTGTCTGTCACACAGTTAAAAGATCTGGAACATTTAAAGTACGGGTTGATGACATGGTTCACCTGGGAGATCTGCGGGTTTGTGTGAAAGGATCGGGGAGCGATTGAACTTGATGTGATAGTAATATGAGTAAAAACATGTCAAATTTCCCAACAGTGACAATCATTAACTTCAGTGAGGGAAAACACTCAGACGGGGCTGTATTGTCACGTTCACTATGAGTAAATATTCTCTGCTGTTTAACCCCATGTGTTGTCCTGACAATGAATCATTTACTATCGACCTGTGCCAGATTTTGTCTGAGGCCCGCTGGAGCCTCATGTACTGTGACTCTCAGTGTACAGTAATACTCGGGGCTGTCTGTCACCTTCTAATCTTCCATGGGCAAGTGAAAAGTGCTTTGTTTCAGGTTGAGATTCCCGCTGCAGTATAAAAAACCTGGAGCCGTTTCGGTAAATTAGCGGCTCTGAGCAATCAATGAGGAGCTCGGTGTGTATACTGGCGATACCAGAACAGTTAATGTTGTATAGTTGAACTCGGTCCCGAGTAACTGCAGGGTATTGCTGAATCTTCACCCTCTGCTGCTTCAACTCCTGGTTCTGACTGGGACACTGAGTCACCGTTACTGATGTCTGAAAATAGACAACAGACACGCAGTTAGAAGGAGTAACAACAATGGAATAATCCCCTCGAGATGGAAATGGGGAATGAATCTGGTGACTGGCAGATTTCACACTGAAGTTCAAAATGACAGACCTGTAATCAGGGCAATAACCAGAGTGAGACAAAGTTTCACCCCCATGGTTCGAGTTTGAACACCAGAAACTGATCACTGTCTGAATCAGGTCTGCAATTGGAGATGTTGAAACAGTCAGGAGGATGTTATGAGGTCCAAGGTGACTCCATCTCTCCGCCCATCTTTACATCTTCAAACAGACGCTTCCTTTAGAAAGGGGTTGTGATCTTTCATAAGTGATCAGAGAGCGCTCTCCCGTGGACAACACAGCCGCATATTGGAAACAGGTACACACACGGCAACCTGAAAAGACTGCCACTTATAGAGATCATAGACTCATAGAACCCCTACAGAACAGAAGGAGGCCATTCGGCCCAGCGAGTCTGTACCGACCACAATTCCACCGAGGCCCTATTCCCGTAACCGCACACATAATCTCCCTGACACTAGCGATCAATTTATCATGGCCAATCCCCCTAATCCGCACATCTTTGGTCTGTTGGAGGAAACCACAGCACCCGAGGAAGCCCAGCAGACATGGGGAGAACAGGTACACACACGGTCACGTGGAAAGACAAACACGAATAAGGATATATAACTATATAGATATATGCCCAGGCAGTGACATCAATTCTAGCGTCCTTCGTTAAAAATCCAGAATTATTCTGCAGATTTCTGACACCTACTAGTTTGCGTTGCTAACCATGATAATGCATGAATACCTCCACCTCCGTGTTCACTGGAAGTCTCGGATACTGCACAGAATCAACACAGAGACAAGTAAACTAAGTGATAGATTCCCAAACCGATCGACTCAAACATAGAGTCATAGAGTTTTACGGCATGGAAACAGGCCCTTCGGCCCAACTTGTCCATGCCGCCCTTTTTTTTAAACTCCTAAACTAATCCCAATTGCCCACATTTGGTCCATATCCCTCTATACCCATCGTGCCCATGTAACTATCTAAATGCTTTTTAAAAGATAAAATTGTACCCGCCACTACTACTCCCTCTGGCAGCTTGTTCCACTAGACACACGGACAATCACTAAGAAAGATAACCAAGCAGATGAGCACAGCCATTGACACACAAAAGAGAAATGAACTCATTGACAACGTAAAAAGCGCGCTCGCTCCAGAGTAAACTTCCTGAACTGGAATTCCCTGGTGTGGTGTAAGTGCGGCAATATCGTGTTAGATATTCATTGCGATGGAACACGACATTTTAACAACAGGAGCAGCCAGAAATCTATTTCTCATCAATGCTGATCATTGATTGACGACTCGACGTGACCCTTTTGTAGAATAAGCAATAAGGGATGAATTTATTTTTACCGCCAAACATGTTCTGGATGTGTCCGTGTCCAGAATTTATTTACTAGTGTCAAACCAGGCTTACATTAATACTGCAAGTTACTGTAAAAATCCTCTCGTCGCCACATTCCGCCGCCTGTTCGTGTACACTAAGGAGGAATTTCAATTGGACCCGGGTCCCTCGCATTGTGAAACAGCAGTGCTAACCACTGTGCTACTGTGTTGCCCTGTGTGAAGTCCGTGTGAATAAGACAGATTCCGCATCCATTCTCGAGGTTCTCGGTTCGGATGTTCGGGACACAGGAGGACAACACAAGAAGACTGCTTCAGGTGTCGGTGATTTATTCTCGTCGGTTATATTCCACACCCTGTGGAAGGCTGTGGAGTAAATGTTATATTAGATATAATTCAAAAATAATGAGGAGATGCTTCATCAGATTTAAATTCGATTTGTAAAATCGATATGAAATCAATTGCATAAATAAATATGTTTACATTGAAAACTATATCGGGAAGCTAAATCCAATACTTCCTGCCATTGGGTAAGGGAAAGGTTGTTAAAGCAAATTCTACATGGATTCCGCAGAAACTCCTTCTTCAAATGGGGTTTTTTCAATGACTTAAAAGGGAGAAACATCAACTTCATGGAATGAGAGGAGGAAATTGAAATTGGAACAAAGAACAGTTCAGGACAGGAATAGGCCCATCGACCCACCAATCCCGCAACGACATATTCATTGTTTAGCTCCTCATAAAATAATTCGCAAAGATCTGATGGATTGATGAGCCTCTCATCGTTCTGTGACATTGTAAACCATTTTCAATCATTCTTAGATTAATGTGTCTACAGCATTCCCAATGAATGTTGCAACATTTCAAGACAGTCCCATTGGGCTACGGAGCAGCTAACAGTTTCTGTGGTGTAGTGCTAATTGCATTTGCCTCACGCACGCAAGGGCCCACGTTCGAAATCGAGCAGAAGCATGGATGACATTTTTCATTAAGGTTGAGGGAAGTCTGTATAATTTCAGATTGTAGCCGAACGTTATCCGAAACTCGATGTTACAGCCATGTTATATTTGCGCTCACCTCTGCCTCAAAAGCTTTCAGCAAAATCAGAAATCTTGTATTTTCATGACGCAATGAGAGGAAATGTTCCTATTTTAAAACCGTGCACATATTAGCAATATTTTCAGTCCACGCCAGAATTTAATAGGTTTATGGATGCAGACTAACATACTTCATCACCAACTGAAACATATCTAATAGCATTGTGTGCTCAAAAATACAGATACAAGTGATACTGTAACTGAACTAGAGAAAATGGAGCACATTTCCCCGAAGCATCATTTTAAAGTTGTTCTTCATAATAACGAAATAGGGAAAACCTCTCAGACAGAAGAGGAAATCGAGAATCAAAGCGCACCGTCTGGATCTCCTATAGATGAACGAGATTTAGGCGCCAGAATGTTTCTCACACAGAATAAAGAGGGATCAAGTGTAACTAACAGATCATTCTTGAATCTCTTCCCTTTAAAGATATTTGATTTGGTTTAAAAGCTGATCATGGTCAAACTCAAACAAGCACCATGGGATGTGTATTACCCGTGACTGGATTTATTTTGTTGGTCAATAATGTTTGCAATTCAATGCTGCATATTTCAGACATATTCAATCCGCAATGAAGATAATAAATGGATTGATATTAAATGTTTATTACCGAACAAATACTCGATATAACAGTTTGAAGTTAATCGATCGTATATGAGAATGATGCATCAATGATTGAGTAGAAATCATTGCTCCATTAGACATTTGTCCGATGGACGCTTTTAAATTTTGAAATTCGAGACAAGTTGAGACATCACGTTGAAAGTAACAGTTGTCTTCTTGCACTGAGGTACATGGACTCTCAGTCCAACCATTCGAATCTGCAGCAATAGAGCGGAGTTGAACAAAGCAGTCAGACCGATTGTATATTCCAGAGATATTAAATTCAGAATTTGGACATATATATTAAATAACTGTATAGATATTAAAAATTGAACGAAGATCCAAGGTGGATTGGGCATGCTAAATTGCCCCTTGGTTAGATTGAATAGCCATGGGAAAGGAGTAGCGTTGCGGGGCAAACGAGGGAAATGGCCTGGTTATGATATTCTGACGTCGCTGCTGATTTGTTCGATCGAATACCTTTTCGGCACTGATTCTATGATTCTATGAAACAAATACTGAGTATAATTGGTTGAAATTATTTGCAGGAAGATAAGAATGAAGCATTGACGATTGAGCACAAATCAATGCTTTCTTAGACATTTGCCGGAGGAATTCTTTTTAATTTTGAAGAACAAGATAAGTTGAGATATCAGGTTGAAAGTAAGGGATGTGCTCTTGTGTTAAGTGACATGGGCCCTCAATCATACCATTCAAACCTGCAGCAACATAGTGGAGTTAAACATTGTAGTCACGCCCATTGAGGCCCCAATCCTATCACGTGTTTCTGCAGTGGCGTGGTTATCCCGTTCGCCTAAAACACAAAAAGTCCCCGGTCCGAAACAGGGAAGCAGCATTCTTTAAGCTTTCTCATGGAAGATGAGGGAAATCCTGTATGATTTCAGTTCGTTGCTGAACATTATCCGAATCTCGACATTACAACAATATTATCTTTGCTCTGACCTCAACCTCAAATGGTTTCTGCGAATAAGAAGTGCTGATCTTTCTTTTTGACGCACTGACAGGAAAGAAACGTCTCTATTTTGACAACGTGCACATAGTATCATCTTGTTCAGTGTACAACAGAATTTAATGTGTTTTTAGGTGCAAACTAAAATAGCTAATCACCATCAGAAACATGTCAAATAGGAGGGTGTGCTCAACAAGACAGACACAAGTGATACTCGAAGTGAACTAGAGGAAATGGCGCACATTTCCCAGAAGAATCTTTTTTTAAAAATCGTGCTTCATGACATGGAAATCGAAAAAAAAACACTCAGGCAGATGAGGAAATGGAGACTCAGTGCGGATCAACTAGACTTTCCTATCGGTGGCCGGAATTTATGCGCCTGAATGTTTCACATTTATAATAAAAAAGGCTGAAGTATCCCTAACAGATAATTCTTCAATCACTTCCATTTAATTATAGTTGACTTTGTTTAAAAGCTGACGGTGGCCAATCTCAAACAAACACCATGGGATCTGTATTACCCGGTGACTCGACTCTTTTCGTTGGGCAGTTATGTTTGCAATTCAGTGATATTCAATTTCAGAGATGTTCAATTCATCATGAAGACATATGTGTTAAATAATGCATTGATATTAAATATTGAAACAAATACTGAGTACAATTGTACAATGAGCTTTGACAAAATGTCATCTGGATTCCAAACGTCAGCTCTTTTCTCTCCTTACAGGTGTTGCCAGGCCTTGTGAGATTTTCCAGCATTTTCTCCTTTGGTTTCAGATTCCATCATTCGCAGTAATTTGCTTTTATTAATGAGCACGATTGGTTGAGTTTATTCAAAGGAAGATGAAAATAATGCAGTAATGAATGAGTAGAATTAATTGTTGCTTTGATATTTGAAAAACGCTTGCTTTCAAATTTTGAAGTTCAAGATAAGTTGAGCAATCATATTGACAGTAACGGTTATCTTCCTGAAACAAGGGACATGGCCTCTCAGTCGAACCATTTGAAACTGCAGCCACACAACGCAGTTGAACATTGCAGAGAGGCGGATTTGCTGTCATTGCTGTCACCTGTTTCTGTAGTGTAGTGGTTATCACGTTCACCTCACACGCGCAAGGTTCCCAGTTCAAAACCGAGCAGAAATATTCATTAAGCTTTCTAATTTAGGGTGAGGAAATCTGTACGATTTCAGTACAAAGAACAAAGAAAATTACAGCACAGGAACAGGCCCTTCGGCCCTCCAAGCCGGCACCGACCATCCTGCCCGAATTAATTAAAACACCCTACACTTCCGGGGATCATATTCCTCTATTCCCATCCTATTCATGTACTTGTCAAGACGCCCCTTGGAAGTCACCACCATATCCGCTTCCAATACTTCCCCCGGCAACGAGTTCCAGGCACCCACTGTTCTCTGTGTAAAACGTCTGCCTCGTACATCTCCTTTAAATCTTGCCCCTCGCACCTTAAACAGATGTCCCCTAGTAATTGACTCTTCCACCCTCGGAAAAAGCTTCTGACTATCCACTCTGTCCATGCCTCTCACAATCTTGTAGAGTTCTATCAGGTCTCCCCTCAACCTCCGTCGCTCTAGTGAGAACAAACCAAGTTTCTCCAATCTCTCCTCGTCGCTAATCCTCTCCATACCAGGCAACATCCTGGTAAACCTTTTCTGTACCCTCTCCAAAATCCACATCCTCCTGATAGTGTGGCGACCAAAATTGAACATTATATTCCAAGTGGGGCCTAACTAAGGTTCTATAAAGCTGCAACATGACTTGCCAATTTTTAAACTCAATGCCCCAGCCGATGAAGGCAAGCATGCGGTATGTCTTCTTGACTACCTTTTCCACCTGCATTGCCACTTTCAGTGACCTATGTACCTGTACACCGAACTCCCTTTGCCTATCTGTACTCTTAAGGGTTCTGCCATTTACTGTGTATTTCCTATCTGTATTTGACCTTCGTTGCTGAACATTATGCGAATCTTGACATTGCAGCCATATGATCTTTGCTCTGACCTCGGCCTCAAATGATTTCTGTAAAACAAGAACGTTGATAGCTTTTTGACGAACTGACAGGAAAGAAACATTTCGATTTTGAACTGTGCACGTATTCGCATCACGTTCAGTCTACAACAGAATGTAATGAGTTTATAGGTGCAGATTAACAGAGCTAATCACCATCTGGAACTTTTCGAATAGGAGTATGTGCTCCAGGGGACTGACACAAGTGATACGGTAAGTGAAGTATAGGAAATGGCGCACATTTCCTAGAAGAATCTTTTTTTTTAAATCGTTCTTCAAAACAAAGAAATAGGAAAAAAAAAACACTCAGACAGATGTGGAAATTGAGACTCAGTGCAGATCTACTGGACTTTCATTTAAATGGCCGGAATTTATGTGCCTGAATGTTTCACGCCCAGAATAAAAAAGACTCAAGTGTCAATAACAGATAATTCTTCAATCTCGTCTATTTAAATATAGTTCACTTTGTTTAAATGTAGTTCGCTATGGTCAATCTCAAAATTGGGCTCTGTATTCCCCGGTGACTCGATTCCTGTTGGTCAGTTATATTTGCAATTCTATGATATTCAATTTCAGAAATATTCAATTCATAATGAAGACATATCTGTTAAGTAATGCATTGAGACTAAATATTGAAACAAATACTGAGCACAATTGTACAATGAACTTTGTAAAAGTGTCATCTGGACTCGAAACGTCAGCTCTTTTCTCTCCTTACAGGTGTTGTCAGACGTTGTGAGATGTTTCAGCATTTTTTCGTTTGGTTTCCGATCCCAGTATCCGCAGTAATTTGCTTTTATTACTGAGTACAATTGGTTGAGATTATTCGAAGGAAGATGAGAATGATGCATTAATGAATGACCAGGAATCATTGTTCCCTTAGATATTTGCCAGACGATTGCTTGTAAATTTTGATGTACAAGGTAAGTTGAGCAATCAGATTGAAAGCAACGGTTAACTTCCTGAATTAAGTCACATGGGCTCTCAGTCCAAACACTGGAACCTGCAGCAACACAGCGCAGTTGAACATTGCCGACAGGAAGATTTGCTGTCGCTTGTTTCCAGCTGTTTCTGTAGTGTAGTGGTTATCGCGTTCGCCTAAAATGCGAAAAGTGCCCGTTTCAAAACTGGACAGAACCATTCGTTCATTTCTCATGTCGGGTAAGGGAAATTTGTTTGATTTCAGTTTATTGCTCAATATTATCCGAGCTTCGATGTTGAAGGCATGTTAACATTGCTCTGGCATCACCCTCAAATGCTTTCTGTGAAATAAGAAACGTTTTCTTTGACGCACTGACAGGAAAGTTCGAGTTTGACACCGAGCACATATTCGCATCTCGTTGAGTCTACAACAGAATTTAATGGGTTTATAGGTGCAGACTAATATGGATAATCACCGTCTAAAATATCTGATCGTAGTGTGTGCTCAAAAAGACAGATACAAGTGATACTGTAAGTGAACAAGAGAAAATGGCACACATTTCACAGAAGAATATATTTTTTAAATCGTTTAGCATCACTAAGAAACAGGAAAAAAACACTCAGACAGATGAGGGAATCGAGACTCAGTGCGGATCTACTGGACTTTCCTGTAAAGGGCCGGAATTTATGCGCCTGAATGTTTCACGCCCAGAATAAAAAAGTCTCAGGTCACGAACAGATAATTCTTAAATCTCTTCCATTTAGATCCAGTTGACTTTTTTTAAAAGCTGTCTATGTTCAATCTTAAAATTGCGATCTGTTTAACCCGGTGACTCGATTCAATTTGTTGGTCAGTTATGTTTGCAGTTCAGTGATGTTCAATTCCCGAGATATACAATTCATAATGAAGACATGTGTGTTAAATAATGCATTGATACTAAATATTGAAACAAATACTGAGTACAGTTGTACAATCAGCTTTGACAAAATGTCATCAGGACTCGAAACGTCAGCTCACTTCACTCCTGATAGATTCTGCCCGTCCTTGTGAGATTTGTCAGGATTTTCCCTTTTGGTTTCCGATTCCAGCATCCACAGTAATTTGCTTTTATTACTGAGTACGGTTGGTTGAGATTATTCGAAGGAAAATGAGAATGATGAAATAATGAATGGGCAGAAATGCTCCCTTAGATATTTGCCAGACGAACGCTTTTAACTTTTGAAGTTGAAGATAAGTTGAGCAATCAGATTGAAAGTAACGGTTATCTTCCCGAATTAAGTCTTAAAGCGCATCAAGGTAGATAAATCTTCGGGACCTGATGAGGTATATCCCAGGACGTTGTGGGAGGCGAGGGAGGAAATTGCGGGTCCTCTAGCCGATATATTTGAATCATCGATAGTCACGGGTGAGGTGCTTGAAGGTTGGAGAGTGGCAAATATTGTGCCTTTGTTTAAGAAGGGCTGCAGGGAAAAGCCTGGGATACAGACCAGTAAGCCTCACATCTGTGGTGGGTAAATTGTTGCAAGGTATTTTGAGAGACAGGATCTATATGCATTTAGAGATGCAAGGACTGATTAGGGACAGTCAGCATGGCTTTGTGATTGGAAAATCATGTCTCACAAATTTAATTGAGTTCTTTGAAGGGGTAACCAAGAAGTTAGATGAGGGCAGTGCAGTTGATGTTGTCTACATGAACTTTAGTAAGGCCTTTGACAAGGTACCGCATGGTAGGTTGTTGCACAAAGTTAACTCTGGTCTAAATGGATACAAAATTATCTTCTTGGCAGAAGCCAGAGGGCGGTTGTAGAGAGTTGTTTTTCAAACTGGAGGCCTGTGACCAGCGGTGTGCCTCAGGGAGCAGTGCTGCGCCCACTGTTATTTGTCATTTATATTAGTGACTTGGATGAGAATATAGGGGGCATGCTTAGTAAGTTTGCAGATGAAACCAAGATTGGTGGCATAGTGGACAGTGAAGAATGTTATCTCCAATTGCAACGGGATCTTAATCAATTGGGCCAATGGGCTGACGATTGGCAGATGGAGTTTAATTTAGACAAATGCGAGGTGATGTATTTTGGTAGATTGAACCAGGGCATGACTTACTCAGTTAATGGCCGGGCGTTGGGCAGAGTTACAGCACAAAGAGATCTCGGGGTACATGTTCATAGCTCCTTGATAGTAGAGTCACAGGTGGACAGAGTGGTGAAGAAGGCATTCGGCATGCTTGGTTTCATCGGTCAGAACATTGAATGCAGGAGTTGGGACGTCTTTTTGAAGTTGTACAAGACATTGGTAAGGCCATACTTGGAATACTGTGTGCAATTCTGGTCACCCTATTATAGAAAGGATATTATTAAACTAGAAAGAGTGCAGAAAAGATTTGCTAGGATGCTACCGGGACTGGATGGATTGAGTTATAAGGAGAGGCTGAATAGACTGGAACTTTTTTCTCTGGAGCGTAGGAGGCTCAGGGGTGACCTTGGAGAGGTCTATAAAATAATGATGGAGATAGACTAGGTAGATCGTCAATATCTTTTCCCAAAGGTAGGGGAGTCTAAAACTAGAGGCCATAGATTTAAGGTGAGAGGCGAGAGATACAAAAGTGACCAGAGGGGCAATTTTTTCAAACAGAGGGTGGTGAGTGTCTGGAACAAGCTGCCAGAGGTCGGAGTAGAGGCGGGAACAATTCTATCTTTTAAAAAGCATTTAGATAGTTACAAGGGTACGATGGGTATAGAGGGATATGGACCAAATGCGGCAATTGGGATTAGCTTAGGCGTTTAAAAAAAAGAGCAGCATGGACAAGTTGGGCCGAAGGGCCTGTTTCCATGCTGTAAACTTACATGACTCTATGACGATATGACATGGGCTCTCAGTCCAACCATTGGAACCTGCAGCAACACAGCGCAGTTGAACATTGCAGACAGGTCGATTTGTTCCGCTGTCACCTGTTTCTGTAGTGTAGTGGTTAGCACATTCGCCTTACACGCGAAAAGTCCCCGGTTCGAAACCGGGCAGAAACATTTTCATGGAGAGTGGGGAAAATCTGTATGATTTCAATTCGTTGCTCAACATTAGCGAATCTGGATGTTACAGCCATATTATCTTTGCTCTGACTTCGCCGCCACATGTTTAACTTTAAAAAGAAATGCTGATACTTTCTTGACGCACTGACAGAAATGGAACGTTTCGATTTTGATACCATGCACATATTCGTATCGCGTTCATTCTGCAACAGAACTTAATGGAATTATAGGTGCAGACTAACATAGTTAATCACCATGTGAAACGTTTCTAATAGAAGACTGACACAAGTGATATTGGAAGTAATCTGTAAGAAATGGTGCTCGTTTCCCAGAAGATTCTTTTTTAAAAATCGTTCTTCACAACAAAGAAATAGGAAAAAAGAACACTCAGACAGACGAGGGAATCGAGACTCAGTGCGGATCTACTGGACCTTCCGATAAATGGCCGGAATTTATGCGCTTGAATGTTTCATGCCCACAACAAAAAAGGCTCAAGGGTCACGAACAGTTAATTTTTGCATCAATTCCATTTAAATGTAGTTGATTTTGTTTAAAAGATCAATCTCAAAATTGCGATCTGTATTACCCGGTGACTCGATTCCTTCTGATGGTCAGTTATGTTTGCAATTCTGTGATATTCAATTCCAGAGATATTCAATTCATAATGAAGACATATGTGTTAAATGTTGCATTGATGCTAAGTATTGAAACAAATACTGCGTATGAAAGCTGAATGAGCTTTGATAAAGTGTCATCTGGACTCGAAACGTCCGCCCTTTTCACTCCTTACAGGTGCTGTCAGACATTGTGAGATTTTGCAGAATTTTCTCTTTCCTCATCCGCAGTGATTGGCTTTTATTACTGAGTACAAATGGTTGCGATTATTCAAAGGAAGATGAAAATGATGCATTAATGAATGGGCAGAAATCATTGCTCCCTTAGATATTTGCGAGACGAACGCTTTTAATTTTTGATGTTCAAGGTAAGTCATACAATCAGATTGAAAGTAACGGGTATCTTCAGTTAAGGACATTGGCTCACAGTCTAACCATCGGAACCTGCAGCAACACAGCGCTGTTGAACATTGAGGCAAGCAGATTTGCTATAGCGTGCTTCCAGCTGTTTCTGTAGGGTAGTGGCCATCGCATTCATCTAACACGCGAAAGGTCCCCGATTCGAAACCGTGCAGAAACATTTATTAAGCTTTCTCATGTCGGGTAAGGGAAAACTGCTTGTTTTCAGTTTGTTGCTCAACATTATCCGAACCTCGATATTACAGCCACGTTATCATTGTTCTGCCATCGGCCTCAAATGTTTTCTGTAAATTAAGAGATGCTGTATTTTTTTTTCGATGCGCTGACAGGAAAGAAACGTTTTGATTTTGACACCGTGCACATATTCGCATCTCGTTCATTCTACAACAGAATTGAATGGGTTCATAGGTGCAGATTAACATGGTTAATCACCATCTGAAACATATCTAATAGTAGTGTGTGCTTCAGAAGACTGACACAAGTGATATTGTGAGTGATCTATAGGACATGGCGCACATTTCACAAAAGATCTTTTTAAAACAATCGTTCTTCACAACAAAGAAATAGAAAAAAAAAACACTCAGACAGATGAGGGAGTCGAGACTCAGTGCAGATCTACTGGACTTTCCTAAAATGGTCGGAATTTATGCGCCTGAATGTTTCACGCCCAGAATAAAAAAGGCTCAAGTGTCACTAACAGATAATTCTTGAATGACTTCCATTTAAATGTAGTTGACTTTGTTTAAAGCTGGCTATGGCCAATCTCACAATTGCGATCTGTATTATCCGTTAACTCGATTCCTCTGTCGGTCAGTTATGTTTGCAATTCAGTGATATTCAATTCCAGAGATATTCAATTCATGATGAAGATATACGTGTTAAATAATGCATTGATACTAAATTTTGAATAATGATACAAATACAGAGTACAATTGCTCAATGAGCTTTGACGCTGTGCCATCTGGTCTTGAAACGTCAGCCCTTTTCATTCCTGACAGGTGCTCCAAATTGTGAGGTTTTCCAGCATTTTCTCTTTTAGTTTCCGATTCCAGCATCCGCAGTAATTTGCTTCTATAATTGAGTAAAATTGATTGAGATTATTCGAAGAAAGATGAAAATAATGCATTTACGAATGGGCAGAAATCATTGCTCCCTTAGATATTTGCCCCGCGAACGATTTTAAATTTTGATGTACGGGATAAGTCATACAATCAGATTGAAAGTAACGGTTATCTTCCTGAATTCAGTGACATGGGCTCTCAGTCTCACCATCGGAACCTGCAGCAGCACAGCGTAGTTCAACATTGCAGACAGGCAGATTAGCTTCAATGCGATTGAGGCTGTTTCTGTAGTGTAGTGGTTATCACGTTCGCCTAACACGCGAAAGTTCCCCGGTTGGAAGCCAGGCAGAAACATTCATTAAGCTTCCTCATGTGGTGAAAGGGAAAATTGCTGGATTCCAGTTTGTTGCGCATCATTATCCGAGCCTTGATGTGAAAGGCATGCTATCATTGCTCTGACGTCACCCTCAAATACTTTCTGTGAAATAAGAAACGCTTTTTTTCTGGACGCACTGACAGGAAATTTCGATTTTGACACCGAGCACTTATTCTCCTTCAGTCTACAACAGAATTTAATGGGTTTATAGGTGCAGACTAATATGGTTAATCACCATCTGAAATATCTGATAGTCGTGTGTGCTCAAAAAGACAGATACAAGTGATACTGCAAGTGAACTAGAGGAAATGGCGCACATTTCACAGAAGAATCATTTTTAAAATCGTTTTTCATCACTAGGAAACACGAGAAGCCACTCAGACAGATGAGGGAATCGAGACTCAGTGCGGATCGACTGGACTTTCCTGTAAAGGGCCGGAATTTATGCGCCTGAATGTTTCACGTCCATAATAAAAAAGGCCCAAGGGTCACTGGCAGATAACTCTTAAATCTCTTCCATTTCGATCTAGTTGACTTCTTAAAGTAAACTGACTATGTTCAATCTTAAAATTTCAATCTGTACTACCCGGTGACTAGATTCATTTTGTTGGTCAGTTATGTTTGCAATTCAGTGATGTTCAATTTCAGAGATATTCAATTCATAATCAAGACATATGTGTTAAATAATGCATTGATACCAAATATTGAAACAAATATTGAGTACAATTGCACAATGAGCTTTTACAAAATGTCATCTCAACACGAAACGCCAGGTCGTTTCACACCTTACAGATGCTGCCAGTCCCTGTGAGACTTACCAGAATTTTCCCTTTTCGTTTCTGATTCCAGCATCCGCAGTAATTTGCTTTTATTACTGAGTACAATTGATTGAGATTATTGGAAGGAAGATGAGAATGATGAAATGATGAATGGGTAGAAATCATTGCTCCCTTAAATATTTGCCAGACGAACGCTTTTAACTTTTGATGTTCGGGATACGTCCTGCAATCAGATTGAAAGGAAAGGTTATCTTCCGAAATTAAGTGCCCTGGGTTCTCAGTCCAACCATCCGAACCTGCAGCAACACAGCGTAGTTGGACATTGCAGACAGACAGGTTTGCTCCAAGTGCATCAAGCTGTTTCTGTAGTGTAGTGGTTATCACGTTAGCCTAACAGGCGAAAAGTTCCCGCTTCGAAACCGGGCGGAAACATTACCCGGTGATTTGCCATGTCGGGTAAGGTAAAATTGCTTGATTTCAGTTTGTTGCTTATCATTTGCCGAGCCTCGATGTAAAAGGCACGTTATCATTGCTCTGACATCACCCTCAAATGCGTTTTGTTAATTATGAAACGCTTTTCTTTGACGCACTGACAGGAAAGTTCGACTTCGACACCGAGCACTTATTCGCATCTCGTTCAGTCTGCAACAGAATTTAATGGGTTTATCCGTGCAGACTAATATGGTTAATCACCATCTGAAATATCTGACAGTAGTGTGTGCTCAAAAAGAAAGATACAAGTGATACTGTAAGTCAACTAGAGGAAATGGCGCACATTTCACAGAAGAATCTTTTTGAAAAATCGTTTTTCATCACTGAGAAACGGGAAAAGCCACTCAGACAGATGAGGGAATCGAGTGTCAGTGCGGATCGACTGGACGTTGCTTAATGGGCCGGAATTTATGCGCCTGAATGTTTCACGCCCCTAAACGTAAAGGCTCAAATGTCACGAACAGATCATTCTCGATTTTTCTCCATTTAATTGTAGCTGACTTTGTTTAAAAGTTGACGATAGTCAATCTCAAAATTGCGATCTGTATTACCCGGTGATTCGCTTCGTTCTCTTGGACAGTTATGTTTGCAATTCAGTGATATTCAATTTCAGAGATATTCAATTAATGATGAATAATGATGAATAAGTGTTGAATAATTCATTGATACTAAATAGTGCAACAAATACTGAGTACAATTGTACAATGAGCTTGGATAAAATGTCATCCGGACTCGAAACGTCCGCCCTTTTCACTCCTTACAGGTGCTGTCAGACATTGTGAGATTTTGCAGCATTTTCTCTTTTCTCATCCGCAATAATTTGCTGTTATTACTGAGTACAATTGATTGAGACTATTCGATGAAAGATGAGAATGATGCATTAATGAAGGGGCAGAAATTATTGCTCCCTTACATATTTGCGAGACGAACTCTTTTCATAGAAATCATAGAATTCATAGAAACCCTACAGTGCAGAAGGAGGCCATTCGGCCCATCGAGTTTGCACCGACCACAATCCCACCCCACATATTTACCCGCTAATCCCTCTAACCTACGCATCCCAGGACTCTAAGGGGCAACTTTTAACCTGGCCAATCAATCTAACCCACACATCTTTTATTTTTTGATGTTCTGGATAAGTCGTACAATCAGATTGAAAGTAACGGTTATCTTCCTCAATTAAGTCATACGGGCTCTCAGTCGAACCATCGGAACCTGCAGCAACACAGCGTGGTTGAACATTGCAGACAGGCAGGTTTGCTAAAATGCCTTTTAAGCTGTTGCTTTCGTGCAGTGGTTATCACGTTCGCCTATCACTCCAAAAATCCCCAGATCGAAACCAGGCAGAAACGTTCATTAAGCTTTCTCAGAAGAACATAAAAAATAGGAGCAGCAGTAGGCCATCGAGCCCCTCGAGCCTGCCCCGCCATTCAATAAGATCACGGCTGACGTGAAGTGGATCAGTTCCACTTAACGCCTGATCCCCATAATCCCTAATTATCTTACCGATCAGGAATCCATCTATCCGTGATTTCAACATATTCAACGAGGTAGCCTCCACCACTTCAGTGGGCAGAGAATTCCAGAGATTCACCACCCTCTGAGAGAAGACGTTCCTCCTCAACTCTGTCCTAAACTGACCCCCCTTTATTTTGAGGCTGTGCCCTCTAGTTCTCGCTTCCTTTCTAAGTGGAAAGAACCTCTCCACCTCTACCCTGTCCAGCCCCTTCATTATCTTATAGGTCTCTATAAGTTCCCCCCTCAGCCTTCTAAATTCCAACGAGTACAAACCCAATCTGCTCAATCTCTCCTCATAATCAACACCCCTCATCTGGCATCAACCTTGTGAACCTTCTCTGCACTCCCTCCAAGGCCAGTTTATCCTTCCGCAAATAAGGGGACCAATACTGCACACAGTATTCCAGCTGCGGCCTCACGAATGCTCTGTACAGACGCAGCAAGACATCTCTGCTTTTATATTCTATCCCACTTGCGATATAGGCCAACATCCCATTTGCCTTCTTGATCACCTGTTGCACCTGCAGACTGAGTTTTTGCGTCTCATGCACAAGGACCCCCAGGTCCCTTGGCACAGTAGCATGTTGTAATTTTTTCCATTTAGATAATAATCCAATTTGCTATTATTTCCTCCAAAGTGAATAACCTCGCATTTGTCAACGTTATACTCCATCTGCCAGATCCTCGCCCACTCACTCAGCCTATCCAAATCTCTCTGCAGACCTTCTACACCCTCCACACGATTCACTTTTCCACTTAGCTTTGTGACGTCTGCAAACTGTGTTACCCTACATTCAGTCCCCTCCTCCAGAGCGTCTATATAAATGGCAAATAGTTGAGGCCCCAGTACTAATCCCTGCGGCACGCCACTAGTTACCATCCGCCAACCAGGAAAGCATCCATTTATTCCGACTCCCTGCTTCCTGTCGGATAGCCAATCCCCGATCCATGCTAACACCCTATCCCCAACTCCGTGTGACCCAATCTTCTTCAGCAACCTTTTGTGAGGCACCTTATCGAACGCCTTTTGGAAATCCAAAAACACCGCACCCACCGGTTCCCCTCCGTCAACCGCACGAGTCACATCTTCATAAAAATTCAACACTTTCGTCAAGCACGACTTTCCCCTCATGAATCCATGCTGCGTCTGCTTAATCGAACCATTCTTAGCCATTCCGCACACATGAGGACGGCCTAAACCGGGATGTTGGATTCATGTCACATTATCAGTAACCCCCACAGCTTTCCCCCTGATCTTGCAGAATCTTACTAGCTGTTCTGTCTGGAGACAATACACATCTCTTTAACCTGTGTTTAATGCTCCCTCCACCCACATTGTCTGTACCTTTAAGACCTGGCTGGCTGTAGAGATTTGCATTCTAATTAGTATTCTGTAACTTGATTTCTGTGTCTCTGTGTCTCTGTGCACTGTTGGAGAACAGATTTTCACTCCATCTGACGAAGGGGCAGCGCTCCGAAAGCTTATGGTATTTGTTACCAAATAAACCTGTTGGACTTTAACCTGGTGTTGTGAGACTTCTTACTGTGTTTACCCCAGTCCAACGCCGGCATCTCCACACCATCAGGACAATAACCAGAGACAGACAGCACCCCCATAGTTCCAGTCTGAACACCAGAAACAGAGGCAGTGATCACTGTCTGCATAAGACCTGGAAATGGAGAAGTTGAAACAGTCAGGGGGATGCTATGAGGTGGTAAGAGTCTCTCCGCCCGTTTTTACATCTTCAAACAGTCGCTTCCTCGAGAAGGGAATTGTGATTTTTCATAAGTGATCAGAGAGCGCCCTCCCGTGGACGGCAATGCCGCATATTGGAAACAGATACACACACGGCCACCTGCAAAGACTGAGACATATCTAGATAATATAATCATAGAATCATATAATTTGTACAGTCCAGAAAAATGCCATTCGGCCCACCGAGTCTGTACCGATCACAAGCCTCCCAGGCCCCATTCCCATAACCTCATACATTTACTCCACTAATCCCCCTGACACTAGGGTCAATTTAGCATGGCCAATCAAACCAACCTGCCCATCTTTGGAACGTGGGAGGAAACCGGAACATCCGAGGAAACCCACGCAGACACGGGGAGAGCAGATACACACACGGCCACATGCAAAGACCAATAAGGATATATAACCATATAGATATATGCCCAGACATTGACATCAATTCTAACGTCCCTCGTTATAAATCCAGAATTATTCTGTAGATTTCTGACACATTAGTCTGAGTTGCTAACTATGAAAATACATGAATAACTCCAACTCCGTGTTCACTAGAAGCCTCGTGAACCGCACAGAATCAACAAAAGCATAGACACAGGGACAAGTAAACACAGTGATCGATTCTCAAACTGATCGACTCAAACATAGACACACAGACACTCACTGAGGAAGATAAACAAACAGATTAACACAGCCACTGACACACTCAAGAGAAGTGCACTCATTGACAATCTCAAAAGCGTACTAGTTCCAGAGTAACTTTCTGAACTGGAATTCCCTGGGGTCGTGTCGGTGCGGCAATATCGTGTTAGATATTCATTGCGATGGAACTGTCCATTTTAACAACAGGAACAGCCAGACATCTATTTCTCATCAATGGTGATCATTCATTGATGACTCAACAGTGGACACTTTTGGAGAATAAGCAATAATGGGTGTATTTATTTTTACAGCCAAACACATTCTGGATGTGTCCATATCATGCTTAAAGCTCATTTATTAATGTCACAAGTAGGATTACATTAATACTGCAATGAAGTTACTGTGAAAATCCCCAAGTCGCCATACTCCGCCGCCTGTTCGGGTACACTAAGGGAGAAATTTAGCATGGCAATGCACCTAACCAGCACGTCTTTCAGACTGTGGGAAGAAACTGGAGCAAATCCACACAGACACAGGAAGAACGTGCAAACTCCACTCAGACCCAAGCCAGGAATCGAACCCGAATCCCTGGCGCTGTGAGGCAGCAGTGTGCCACTGTGCCACCGTGCCACCCCGTGTGAGGTCGCTGTAGGTAAGATAGATTCCCCACCCATTCTCGAGGTTGCCAGATCGGATGTTTGGGACACAGGAGGACAACACAAGGAGACTGCTTCAGGTATAGGTGATTAATTCTCCTCTGTTATATTCCATACTCTGTGGAAAGTTGTGGAATTAATATTATATATAATTCAGAAATAATGAGGAGATGCTTCATCCGATTAAACCCGTTTTGTAAATTCAATTTGAAATCAATTGCATAAATAAATATATGCTTACGTTGAAAACTATATTGGGAAGCTATATCCAATACTTCATGCCATTGGGTCAGTGAAACGTTGTTACCTAAAGCAAACTGTACATGGATTCCACAGAAACTACTTCTTCAAATGGGGATTGAAAGGGAGAAAAATCAGCTTCATGGAATGAGAGGAGGAAATTGAAATGAGAGCAAAGAACAGTGCAGCACAGGAACAGGCCCTTCGACCCACCAAGCCCGCACCGACACGTCAATTTGGTAGCTCATCATAAAATAACTGGCATAGGCATGGTGGGTCGAAGGGCCTCTTATTGTTCTTTGCCATTGCCAACCATTTTCAATCATTACAACAATCTGAGGTCCCTATCTGCTTCAAGAAGACGCCCATCATCCCGGTACCTAAGAAAAATCAAGCAGCATGTCTTAATAACTATCGGCCGGTGGCTCTGACATCCATCATTATGAAGTGCTTTGAAAGGTGTGTCATGGCACGAATCAATTGCAGCCTCCCGGACTACCTGGATCCACTACAGTTGCCTACCGCCGCAACAGGTCCACAGCAGACGGCATTTCCCTGACCTTGCACTCAACCCTGGATCACCTAGATAACAAGGACAGACTCATATTTATTGACTATAGCTCAGACTTCAACACTATTATTCCCACGAAACTCATCTCCAAACTCCGTGACCTGGACCTCGGCACCTCCTCTGTGACTGGATCCTGAACTTCCTAACTCACAGACCATAATCTGTAAAGATAGGCAACAACACCTCCTCCACGATCATCCTCAACACCGGTGCCCCACAATGCTGTGTTCTCAGCTCCCTACTATACTCCTTATACACCTATGACTGTGTGGCCAAATTCCCCTCCAATTCGATTTTCAAGTTTGCTGACGATGCCACCGTAGTGGGTCAGATCTCAAACAATGACGAGACAGAGTACAGGAATGAGGTAAAGAATCTGGTGAACTGGTGCAGCAACAATAATCTCTCCCTCAATGTCAACTAAATGAAGGAGATTGTCATCGACTTCAGGAAGCGTAAAGGAGAACATGTCCCTGTCTATATCAACAGGGACGAAGTAGGAAGGGTCGGGAGCTTCGTGTTTTTAGGTCTCCAGATCACCAACTATCTGCCCTGGTCCCCCCATGACGACACTATAGTTAAGAAAGCCCACCAACACCTCCATGTCCTCAGAAGACGAAGGAAACTTTGCACGTCAGCTACGACTCTCACCAACTTTTACAGATGTACCATAGAAAGCATTCTTTCTGGTTGTATCACAGCTTGCTATGGCTCCTTCTCTGCCCAAGACTGCAAGGAACTACAAAAGGTCGTGATTGTGCCCAATCCATCACACAAACCAGCCTCCCATCCATTGACTCTGTCTACACTTCCCGCTGCCTCGGCAAAGCAGCCAGCATAATTAAGGACCCCACGTCCCCGGACATTCTCTCTTTCACCTTCTTCCTTCGGGAAAAAGATACAAAAGTCTGAGGTCACGAAACAACCGACTCAAGAATAGCTTCTTCCCTGCTGCTGTCAGACTTTTGAATGGACTTACCTTGCGTTAAGTTGATCTTTCTCTACACCCTAGCTATGACTGTAACACTGCAAAGTGCACACTCTCACTTCCTTCTCTATGAACGGTATGTTTTGTCTGTATAGCGCGCAAGAAGCAATACTTTTCACTGTACGTTAATACATGTGACAATAATAAATCAAATCAAATCAAAATCATTCTTGGATCAATATGTCTACAGCAGTCCCAATGAGTGTTGCAACATTTCAAGAGAGTCCCATTGGGTCCTACAGACGCCAACAGTTTCTGTAGTGTAATGGTGGTTGCATTCGCCTCACACACGGAAAATCCCTCGTTCAAAACCATGCCGAAATATTATTAAAATTTGTTCATTAAGGGTGAGGGAAGTTTACATGATTGAAATTTGTTGCTGAACATTATCCGAAACTCAATATTAAAGACATGTTATCTTT
The DNA here is from genome assembly GCF_964213995.1 of Mustelus asterias. Taxonomy (NCBI): domain Eukaryota; kingdom Metazoa; phylum Chordata; class Chondrichthyes; order Carcharhiniformes; family Triakidae; genus Mustelus; species Mustelus asterias. The sequence continues at coordinate 1,005,582 of NW_027590155.1, forward strand.
ACTCTGACCTCGGCCTCAAAATCTTTCAGCAAAATCAGAGATCTTGTATTTTTATGACGCAATGAGAGGAAATAGATGTTCCTGTTTTGACACCGTGGACATATCAGCAACTCATTCAGTCCACAACAGAATTTAATGGCTTTGTTGATGCAGACTAACAAAGTTAATCATCATCTGAACCATGTCTAATAGTATTGTGTGCTCAAAAAGGCAGACACAAGTGAAACTGTAACTGAACTAGAGGAAATGACGCACATTGCGCGGAACCATTATTTTAACATCGTTCTTCAGAGGAAACAAATAGGGAAAACCACTCAGACAGTTGAGGCAATCGAGAATCAGTGCGGATCTACTGGACTTTCCCACAGCTGAACAGGATTTAGATGCCTGAGTGTTTCACACACAGAATAAAGAGGGATCAAGTATAACTAACAAGTCATTCTTAAATCTATTCCCTTTAAAGATATTTGATTTTGTTTAAAAGCTGATTGTGGTCAATCTCAATTAAGCACCGTGACATGTGACTCGATTCATGTTTGCAATTCAATGTTGTCTATTTCGGAGATATTTCATTCAGAATGAGGAGATATGTAATTAATAAAAATATATTCATATTTAACATTGAACAACGAACAAATACTGAGTAGAACTGGTTGAAATTATTCGAAGGAAGATGAGAATGATGCATTAATGATTGAGCAGAAATCATTGCTTCCTTCGATATTTGCCGGACGACCGCTTTTAAAGGTTGAAGTTCAAGATAAATTGAGAAATCAGGTTGAAAGAAACGGTTTTTGTCTTGTATTGAGTGACATGGGCTCTCAGTATAACCATTCAAACCTGCAGCAACACAATGGAGTTGCACATTGTAAGCGCTATAGTATCAGTTGTCTCTGTAGTGTAGTGGTTATCACGTTCGCCTCACACGCGAAAGGTCCACGGTTCAAAACCGGGCAGAAGCACTAATTGTAGTTCTTCGTTTAGCGTGAGGGAAGTTTTGCATGGTAGTTGTTGCTGAACATTATCCGATTCTCCATGTTGTAACCATGTTATCTTTGCTCTGAACTCGGCCACAAATGCTTTCAGCAAAATCAGAAATGCTGTATTTTAAGACGCAATGAGGAAATAAATGTGTGTATTTTGAGACTGTGCGCATATTAGCAACTTGTTCAGTCCATAACAGAATATAATGGTTTTACAAATGCAGACTAACATAGTTAATCATCATCTGAAACATGTGTGCTCATAAAGACAGACACAAGTGAAACTGTAACTGAACTAGAGGAAATGGCGCACATTTCCCGGAAGCATATTTTTAAATTTGTTCTTCATAATAAAGAAATGGGAAAAAATCACTCAGGCAGATGAGTAAATCGAAACTCAGTGTAGATCTGCTGGACTTTTCGAGAGATGAACGGGATTTAGACGCCAGAATGTTTCACACGCAGAATAAAGAGGGATTAAGTATAACTAGCAGATCATTATTAAATCTTTTCCCTTTAAAGATATTTGATATTGTTTAAGAACATAAGAAATAGGAGCAGGAGTAGGCCATCTAGGCCCCTCGAGCCTGCCCCGCCATTCAACAAGATCATGGCTGATCTGAGGCGAATCAGTTCCACTTACCCGCCTGCTCCCCATATCCCTTAATTCCCTTATCGATCAGAAATCTATCTACCCGTGATTTAAACTTATTCAACGAGGAAGCCTCCACCACTTCAATGGGCAGAGAACTCCAGAGATTCACTACCCTCTGAGAGAAGAAGTTCCCCATCAACTCTGTTCTGAACCGGCCCCCACTTATTTTGAGGTGTGCCCTCTAGTTCTGGTTTCCCTTCTAAGTGGAAAGAATCTCTCTACCTCTACCCTATCCAGCCCCTTCATTATCTTATATGTCTCTATAAGATCACCCCTCAGCCTTCTAAACTCCAATGAGTACAGACCCAATCTGTTCAATCTCTCCTCATAAGCTGCACCCCTCATCTCCGGTATCAACCTGGTGAACCTTCTCTGCACTCCCTCCAAGGCCAATATATCCTTTCGCAAATAAGGGGACCAAAACTGCACACAGTACTCCAGTTGCGGCCTCACTAGTGCCTTGTACAGTTGCAGCAAGACCTCCCTGCTTTTATATTCTATCCCCCTCGCGATAAAGGCCAACATTCCATTTGCCTTCTTGATCACCTGCTGCACCTACAGACTGAGTTTTTGCGATTCGTGCACAAGGACCCCCAGGTCCCTCTGCACAGTAGCATGATGTTTAAAAACTGTCTCAAATAAGCACCATGGGATGTGATTCACCCAGTGACTCGATTTCTTTTATTGGTCAGTCATGTTTGCAATGCAATGTTGCATATTCCCGAGATATTCAACTCGGAATGAAGATGTATGTATTAAATACATGTATTCATATTTAATATTGAATAACGAAACAAATATTGAGTAACTAGCCAACGTTTCGAGTTTGGATGACGCTTCATCAGAGCTAAGGGCAAAGAAAATCAGACAAGATTTATATTATGAGGGTGGAAGGGGGAGGGGGTGCTGTAATTGGACAAAGGGAATGAAAAGGAGAATGTAGAAGGCTGAGAGAGGTGTGAAAAGTGTTAATCAGAACGGTAGAGCAGAGGTACAGATGGTTTGCCCTGAATGGAGGGGTGGGGGGGGTGGGGGGGGGGGGGGGGTTGGTGGGGGGGAGGAGGCGGGTGTGGGCGAGAAGGAGAGCAGGAATGAAGAAGTTAAAAAATGGAAGTGAGAAAGAAGTATGATAAAATGGATGAATTAGATGAAAAGAAGAAACAAAATGAAATAAAATAAATGGAAATGGGGTGAAGGTGGAGGGGAAAGTCATGCTCTGAAGTTGTTGAACTCAATGTTCAGTCTGGAAGGCTGTAAAGTGCCCAATCGGAAGATGAGGTTCTGTTCCTCCAATTTGCATTGGGGTTCACAAGAACATTGCAAAAGGCCAAGGACGGACATGTGGGCAGGAGAGCAGAGTGGCGTGTTGAAGCGGCAAGTGACAGGAACGTCTGGGTCCTGCTTGCGGATGGAGTGAAGGTTTTCAACAAAGTGGTCACCCAATTTGTGTTTGGTCTCTCCGATGTAGAGTTGACTGGATTGGGAGCAGTGAATTGAATAGACCAGATTGGAGAAGGTGCATGTGAAGCACTGCTTCACCTGAAAGGGTGTTCAGGACCCGGGAGGTGAACAGGGAGGAGATAAAGTGGCAGGTGTTGCACCTCCTACTATTGCATGGGAAGGTGCCATAGGTAGGGGATAGGAGGTTGGGTGGGATGGAGGAGTGGACCAGGATATCCCAGAGAGAATGTTCCTTGCGGAATGCTGGGGGAAGGGGTGGGTGGTTGAGGGGAAGATGTGTTGGGTAGTGGCATCATGCTGGAATTGGCAGCAATGGCAGAGGATGATCCTTTGAATGCGGAGGCTGGTTGGGTGAAAAGTGAAGACAAGGGGAACCCTGTCCTGGTTCTGGGAGGGAGGGGAGGGAGCGAGAGCAGTGGCTGGGGGATGGGTCGGACATGGTCAAGAGCCCTGTCAACAACAGTGGGTGGAAAACCACAACTGTTGAAGAAGAAAGACATATCTGCAATGCTATTTAAGAAAGTGGCATCATCAGAACAGATGCAGCGGACGTGAAAGAATGAAGAGAATGGGATGGAGTCCTTTCAGGATGTGGGGTGTGAAGAACTGCAGTCAAGATAGTTGTGGGAGTTGTTGGGCTTGTAATAGACACTGGTGGAAAGTCTAACCATGAGAACCTGCAGCAACACAGCAGAGTTGAACCTTGCAGACAGGCCGGTTGACTGCACCTAACTGCTGGTAGTTTCTGTAGTGGAGTGGTTATCATGTTTGCCTAACGCGTGAGAAGTCCCTGGTTCAAAACCAGACAGAAACTTTATCGTTGAAGGAAGTATGCATGATTTTGGTTATTTGCTGAACATTATCCAATTCTCGATGTTGCCATATTATGTTTGTTTTGACCTCGGTCTCAAATGCTTTCAGGAAAATCAGAAATGCTGCATTTTTAGATGCAGTTGCAGGAAAGAAATGTTTGTATTTTGACACCGTGCATATATTAGCAACTTGTTCGATCCATGGGTTTATAGATGTAGACCAACGTTGTTAATCACCATCTGAAACATGTCTAATAGTAGTGTGTGCTCATGAAGACAGACACAAGTGATACTGTAACTGAACTAGAGGAAGTGGTGCACATTGCACAGAAACATCTTTTTAAAATCGGTTTTCATAATAAAGATATGGGGAAAACTATTCATGCTGATGAGGAAATCGAAGCTCAGAACGGATCGATTGGACTTTCCTAGAGATGAATGGGATTGAGGCGCCAGAATGATTCACACCCAGAATAAACTAACTGATCATTCTTAAATCTCTTCCCATTAAAGATATTTGATTTTGTTCATAAACTGACTGTGGTCAATCTCAAATAAGCATCATGGGATGTGCATTAACCGGTGACTCGATCTGTTTTGTTGGTCAGTCATATTTGCAATTCAATGCTGCATATGTCAGAGATAGAACAGAGAACATCGAAAAAATACAGCACCCACAGGCCCTTCGGCCCACAAGTTGTGCCGGCCATGTCCCTACCTACCTAGGCCTGTATATAGGCTTACCTATAACCCTCAATCCCAGTAAGTCCCATGTACTCATCCAGAAGTCTCTTAAAATACCCTATCGAGTTTGCCTCCACCACCACTGACGGCAGCCGATTCCACTCACCCACCACCCGCTGAGTGAAAAACTTACCCCTGACCTCTCCTCTGTACCTACTCCCCAGCACCGTAAACCTGTGTCCTCTTGTAGCAGCCATTTCAGCCCTGGGAAAAAGCTTCCGAGAATCCACCCAATCTATACCTCTCAACATCTTGTACACCTCTATCAGGTCACCTCTCATCCTTCGTCTCTCCAAGGAGAAAAGACCGAGCTCCCTCAACCTATCCTCAAAAGGCATGCCAACCAATCCAGGCAACATCCTTGTAAATCTTCTCTGCACCCTTTCAATAATTTCCACATCCCTCCAGTAATGACGCGACCAGAACTGAGCACAGTACTCTAAGTGGGGTCTGACGAGGGTCTTATAAAGCTGCATCATCATCTCCCGACTCCTAAACTCAATCCCTCAATTGATGAAGGTCAGCAGACCATACGCCTTCTTAACCACCTCCTCTACCTGCGAGGCCGATTTAAGAGTCCTATGGACCCGGACCCCAAGGTCCTTCTGATCCTCTACACTGCTAAGAGTCTTACCCTTGATATTATACTCCTTCATCCCATTTTACTTGTCAAAATGGACCACTACACATTTATCCGTGTTGAAGTCCATCTGCCACTTCTCCGCCCAGTCTTGCATCCTATCTATGTCACGCTGCAGCTTCTAACATCCCTCCAAACTATCCACAACACCACCAACCTTCGGGTCATCGGCAACCTTACCAACCCATCCCTCCACTTCCTCATCCAGGTCATTTATGAAAATGACAAACAGCAAGGGTCCCAGAACAGATCCCTGGGGCACTCCACTGGTGACCGACCTCCATTCAGAAAAAGTTCCATCTACAACCCCTCTCTGCCTTCTGCAGGCAAGCCAGTTCTGGATCCACAAGGCAACAGCCCCTTGGATCCCGTGCCCTCTCACTTTCTCGAGAAGTCTTGCATGGGGGACCTTATTGAACGCCCTGCTGAAGTCCATGTAAACTACATCTACCGCTTTTCCTTTGTCAATGTGTTTAGTCACATTTTCAAAGAACTCCACCAGGCTCGTAAGGCATGATTTGCCATTGACAAAGCTGTACTGACTACTTTTGAGCAGACTAAACTTCTCTAAATGTTCATAAATCCTGTCCCTCAGGACCTTCTGCATCAACTCACCAACCACTGAGGTTAGACTCACCGGTCGGTAATTTCCTGGGCTATCCCTATTCCCTTTCTTGAATTTAGGAACCACATCCGCAATCCTCCAATCCTCTGGAACCTTTCCCATCTCCATCAACGACGCAAAGATCATCACCAGAGGCTCTGCAATCTCTTCCCACGCCTCCCACAGTAACCTGGGATACATCCCACCCGGTCCCGGTGACTTATCTATCTTGATGCTATTCAAAGTTTCCAACACATCCTCTTTCTTAATGTCCACATACTCAATCTTTTCAGTCCACCTCAATCCTGTAGGACAATCACCCAGGTCTTTTTCCACCGTGAATACCGAGGTAAAATATTCATTGAGCACCTCTGCCATTTCTTCCGGTTCTGTACACTTTCTCACCTTCACATTTTATTGGTCCTATTCCTTCACATCTCATCCTTTTACTCTTCACATATTTATAGAACACCTTAGGGTTCTCCTTAATCTTACCTGCCAAGGCCTTCTCGGGACCCCTTCTGGCTCTCCTAATTTCTTTCTTAAGTCCCTTCCCACAAGCCGTAGACTCATTTAGATCCCTATCATCGCCTTGCTCTCTTTTATGAACTCTCTGAATATTCAATTCAGAATGAGGAGATGCATAATAAATAAATGTATTGATGTTAAATGTTGAATAATGAAACAAATACCTGGTAAAATAGATTGAGAATGATGCATTTACCACAGTGGTTCATTTTCAGTTTTTGTATCAGATTTCAGCATCCAGTTTTTTGCTTTTATTTATTCGCTCTGACCTGGGCCTCAAAATTCATTCAGGGCAATCGGAAATACTGGAATTTCATGAGAAGAAAAAGGAGCATGTTCTCCAGGAGCACCTGGAGAACGTGCAGACTCCGCACAGTCACCCAAGCCAGGAAACGAACCTGAGTCCCTGGTGCTATAATGGTTGTCCACAGAATGTGGGCAGCCATTAGCAGTCTTTTCCCCTGGTTTCTGTGGCTATGGCTCATCTTTCATTTCCTCACCCTGCAGTATAAATATCTCCCACTTTCTATTTCTTTTTGCTTTGATAAAGGGTCATCTGGACTCAATATTGCAAATATCTCTGACATTAAGTGATGTCCATCTGAAGGGTCGGAACAGATGTGCCCCTAAAAAAGATGACGACGATGTGGGGGCGGGGCTTTGGGCGCTGCACGCAGAACGATGAGGCGGCTGGGCTTGCACATGCGCATTGCAGCGGGAGTTTATGTTGACGGAAGCGCGCGGCTTCTTCTCTTGATCTGAATCAGATTTGAAAGGGGGGACGGTTAACGGTCGGCGGCGTTGTCATGGCGGCAGGGGCGGGGCTTGTCAAGCGCGCGCGCTGGCACAAGTGGACCCTCGAGCTTAACCTGAGTGGCAGCAGCAGGTGCGGAGGCCGCGCGGGAAGCCGGGGGCTCGAGTAGGAGGCAAGCCGGGTCAGCCCGTCTCTCCCGAGTGGAGGCCACCGCACACTGACCCGGGGATGTGGCACCAACCCAAAACTTCCCAACCCCGGGTTTTTCACGCCTCTTTTACCCCTCACCGAGCTCCTCAGCACAAAGCAGCCCCTCAAATCCTCTAGAAACCACTCAGACCCCACTTGGCATCTTTTCCCCAGGTCATGACCCTGAGATGCCCTTTTGGTTTCAGCCCCTCCACCTGATCAGGTGCCAACTGCGGTGGTGGTTGGAGGAACGATTGCTCGTTTCCAGGACCCGGTGCTGAACTGGATCTCTCTCAATGTCCCGCAGTGTTTGTTTTCAAGATACAATTTGGTATATTAGGTGATTTTTTGCTTTGTCCCGAAATGGAGGGTAAGCGGATTGGCACCCTGATTATCAATTGACACTAATCCACTTCTGCCATCCAACATTCCCATGGCAATTCAGTGGACACAACGGCAATCTGTGTTCGATGTTTGCCCAAGCTTTAGTTCATGCTGGCACTATTGCCACCACGTTGGGTCCTCAACAGAGAGACTCCCTCTTTAAACAAGGTCTTGAAAGGGTGACAAATTTGTGTTTTCTGTTTCTCATAGGAGCCATGATCAAAAGTGTGGCCAGAGAGACTCCATGTACCCAGTTGCATATTCGGACAAACAGCTACCGGACATCTGCGTCCAAGAAACAGACCGGATCCTGGTTGAGAAAGTAAGTTGGATTTGAATGTGTCTTTAGTGTGTGGCTGACAACGCCCCTGGTTTGTCCACGGTGGTGAAGTACCTTGGTGAACCACAGCAGCCTGTGTGATAAAGGGTTAATCATCATGCTTACTTCCAGGCCTGGATATAAGATCAGTATATGGCCTCCCCTAACCGGCCCCCTTTACTGATACCCTGCTCACTTTCTGTTTCAGCGCTGCTGGGACATCGCCTTGGGCCCATTGAAACAACTGCCCATGAATCTGTTCATCATGTACATGGCTGGCAACACCATCTCCATCCTCCCTATCATGATGGTGTGCATGATGGCCTGGAGACCTATACAGGCCTTCATGTCCATGTCAGCAAGTGAGTATTGTATTGAATCTTCAGCTCAGAAACTGCTCTGAACCGGCATCACTTGAATGCAGCTTAGAATAGAGTTCTGGGAGTTGGGTAATTAAGGGAGTTAGAGAAGAAAGGGAAAGAGGTGCTGTTTTGCTTTCTAACTTTCTCAGCCGTCAGGAAGTGATCTTACTCTTCTACAGGAGAAGAAGCTAGATTTTTGGTGAGGATCTGCTAAGTGACTCAGGTTTATTCTATTCCTAAGGATTAAAATAGTACAGCAACTGGTGGTAAGGTTAATAAAATACTTAAAAACTAACATACTTGAAAACAAAAATAAAATATGTAATTGGATAAAATAATTAAATAGTTTATTCGCACACATTAAAGATGGGAGGACAGGTGATGTGTCACAGCTGCCGCGTGTGGGAGCTCCTGGCTATCAGTTTGATCCAGGGCAACCATGTCTGCAGTAAGTGAAGTTCGAGCAGCTCTGGTTCAGAGTTTATGAGCTGGAAGCTGAACTACAGACACTGCAATGCATCAGGGAGGGGGAAAGTTACCTGGATTCTTTGTATCAGGGAGCAGTCACACCTCTTGGCACAGGGTCTGCTGATTTGGCCAGTGGTCAGGAACAGGAGAGTGAGACAGATAAGGGAACTCACAGACAGGAGCCTTAGCCTTTACCATTGTCCAGCCAGTTTGAGGTATTTTCAGCTTGTTTGGATGAATGGGAGCTGCAGGATGGATGAGCCAATTACCCATGGCACTGTGGTACAGGAAGCCATTGTAGTGAGGGGAGCAAAAAGGAATGCAGTGATAATGGGGGACAGTATAGTCAGAGGGATTGGCACATTCTCTGCAGCAAAGAATGTGAATCAAGGCAGCTGTGGTGCCTGTCTGGGGCCAGTGTTCAGGACATCTGATCAGGGCTGGAGAAGAAATTTCAGTGGGGAGGGGAAGGTTCCAGTTGTCCTCGTCAATGTAGGTATGAACAACAGAGATAAAGAAGGAGGTTTTCAGTGTCGATATGAGGACCTAAGCACTAAATTAAGAAGCAGAACCTCAATGGTTATAATCTCTGAATTATTACCTGAGCCACATGCTAATAGGTATAGGACAGATCAGATCGGAGGGATGAATGCGTGACTGAAAGGCTGCGTTAAAGTTTATGTATTAGTGTCACAAGTAGGCTTACGTTAACACTGCAATGAAGTTACTGTGAGAATCCCCGAGTCGCCACACTCCAGTACATGTTCGGGTACACTGAGGGAGAATTTAGCGTGGCCAGTGCACCTAACCAGCACATCTTTCAGACTGGGAGAAAACCCGAGCACCCGGAGAAAAGCCACACAGATACAGGATGAATGTGCAAACTCTGCACAGATAGTGACCCAAGGGGCGGCACGGTGGCACAGTGGTTAGCACTGGTGCCTCACAGCGCCAGGGACCCAGGTTCAATTCCGGCCTCGAGTGACTGTGTGTGGGGAGTTTTCATGTTCTCTGTCTATCTCCGGGTCCTCTGGTTTCCTCCCACAGTTCAAAGATGTGCGGGTTAAATTGATTGGTTATGGTAAGTTGTCTCATATGTCAGGGGGACTAACAGAGTAAATATGTTGTGTTACAGGGATAGGGCCTGGGTGGGATTATGGTCGGTGCAGAAGCGATGGGCTGAATGGCCTCCTGAATTGTAGGGATTCTAAGCCAGTATAGAACCGAGTCCCTGGTGTTGTGAGGCAGCGGTACTAACCACTGTGCCACTGTGCCGCCCTAACTGGTGTGGGAGGTGGGTTCTGGTTCATGGGACACTGACATCAGTACTGGGTAAAGTGAGATCTGTACCATTGGGACAGTCTACATCTGAACTGTGCTGGGGCCGGTGTTCTTGCGAACCCCATAACTAGGAAACTAGAGATGGTTTTAAACTAAATAGTGGAAAAGGAATCAAATTTGGGGCAAGGAATGAAATTTATATGAATGACTGGATGAAGGGATGTTTGGCAAATTTGCCGATGACACACAGATAGGTGGGAAAGTAAGTTGTGAAGAGGACATACCGAGAGTACAGAAAGACAGAAAGGTTCAGTGAGAGGGCAAATATCTGGCAAATGGAGTAGAATGTGGGCAAATGTGAGATTGTCCATTTCGGCAGGAAGAATGAAAAAGAAGCATTTTGTCTAAATGGTGAGAGATTGCAGAGCTCAGAGATTCAGAGGGATTGAGTCAGAGAGTCATAAAGGTTTACAGCAGGGAAACAGGCCCTTCGGCCCAACTTGTCCTCACCGCCCTTTCTTTTTTAAAACACCTAAGCTAATCCCAATTGCCTGCATTTGGCCCATATCCCTCTAAACCCATCGTACCCATGTAACTGTCTAAATGCTTTTTAAAAGACAAAATTGTACCTGCCTCTACTACTACGTCTGGCAGCTTGTTCCAGACACTCACCACCCTGTGTGTGAAACAATTGCCCCTCTGGACACTTTTGTATCTCTCCCCTCTCACCTTAACCTATGCCCTCTAGTTTTAGACTCCCCTACCTTTGGGAAAAGGTGCCCCTCATTATTTTATAGGCCTCTATAAGATCATTCCTCAGCCTCCTACGCTCCAGAGAAAAACGTCCCAGTCCATCCAGCCTCTCCTTATAACTCAATCCATCAAGTCCCGGTCGCATCCTAGCCAATCTTTTCTGCACTCTTTCTAGTTTAATAATATCCTTTCTATAATAGGGTGTCCAGAACTGCACACAGTATTCCAAGTGTGGCCTTACCAATGTCTTGTACAACTTCAACAAGACATTCCAACTCCTGTATTCAATGTTCTGACCGATGAAACCAAGCATGCCAAATGCCTTCTTCACCACTCTGTCCAACTGTGACTCCACTTTCAAGGAGCTATGAACCTGTACCCCTAGATCTCTTTGTTCTGTAACTCCCCAACGCCCTATCATTAACTGAGTAAGTCCTGCCTTGGTTCAATCTACCAAAATGCATCACCTCGCATTTGTCTAAATTAAACTCCATCTGCCATTCGTCAGCCCACTGGCCCAATTGATCAAGATCTGGGTGTCCGAGTGCATAAATCACAAAAGGCTAATATGCAGGTACAGCAAGTAATTAGGAAAACTAATAGAATGTTATCATTCATTGTGATGGGAATTAAATACAGAACTAGGGAGGTTATGCTTCAGTTGTACAGGTCACTAGTGAGACCACATCTGGAGTACTGTGTGCAGTATTGGTCACCTTATTTAAGGAAGTGTGCAAGTATGCTGGAGACAGTTCAGAGACGGTTTACCAGACTAATACCAAAAATGGATGGGCTGTGTTATGAGGAAAGGTTCTCACATGTTCCTGAACTTCCTGCTTTTCCATTCTCGCTCTCAGTCTTTAGGGTCCTGGGGAATTCGAATCAGCACTGGCTGCAGTGTCTCATCTACTTCATCGGCAACCTGCTGGGGTTGGCCCTGGCCATCTACAAGTGCCAGGCAATGGGGCTGCTGCCCACACATGCCTCTGACTGGCTGGCATTCATCCAGCTGCCCCAGGTGAGATCCGCACTCTGTATGTGAGGGGGAGCCAGGAAAATAGGAAGAGGAAACCATTTAGGGCTGTGGAGCCTGAGAGGTTGAGTAGATTGGGCCCAATTCTTTTTATTCATTCGTGGGACATGGGCATCATTGGCTGGTCAGCATTTATTGTCCATCCCTAGTTGCTCTTGAAGGGCAGTTGAGAGTCAACCACAGGAAATCTGCCGCCCTTATCTGGTCTGGCCTACATGTGACTCCAGAGCCACAGCAACGTGGTTGACTCTCAACAGCCCTTGGGCAACTCGGGATGGGCAATGAATGCTGGCCAGTCAGAGACGCCCATATCCCACAATTGAACAAAAACAAATGAGGGACGGGGGAGGAGTGCAGTGAAAGTGGGGATATCCTTGGGAATTGAGAGATAGAAGGAAGAGTGTGGGGAAAGTCGGGATATCTTTGGGAATTGAGGGATAGAAGGAAGAGTGGGGGGAAAGTGGGGATATCTTTGGGAATTGAGGGATGGGGAAGACTGGGTAAAGTGGAGATATCTTTGGGAATTGAAGAATGGGGAGGAGTGCGGGGCAAGTGGGGATATCTATGGGGAAGAGTGTGCGGAAAGTGAAGATATCTTTGGGAATTGAGGGATGAGGAGGAGTGTGCGGAAAGTGGAGATATCTTTGGGAATTGAGGGATGGGGAGGAGTGTGCGGAAAGTGGAGATATCTTTGGGAATTGAGGGATGTGGAGGAGAGCAGGGAAAGTGGGATATCTTTGGGAATTGGAGGATGAGGGAAGACTGCGGGAAAAGTGGGGATATCTTTGGGAATTGGAGGAGGGGGGAAGACTGCGGGGAAAATGGGGAAATCTTTGGGAATTGAGGGATGGGGAGGAGTGCGGGGAAAGTGGGGATATCTTTGGGAATTGAGGGATGGGAGGAGGGCAGGGAAAGTGGAGATGAGGTTGATGATGAATAGTGGAGCAGGCTCGACAGAAGCTATTCCCACTCCGATTCTTACCACCTTCTCCTTTCACACAGAGAGTGGAGTACACAGGCGGGGGCCTGGTCCTGTGATAGTCCCACTCTCCTCCTATCGCTCACTGAGACACGGCCCGAGGACGATCGACACTGGATATAACCTGCTGCCGTCTGGCTAACCTGAGACCAGGCTTTCTGTAGGTAACATGCCCTCCCATCACTGCCCCCCACGCACACACAGACAGACGTTGGCCCGTGTACCTGTGACCGATGTGGAATGGCCGGAGATATTGACAGCAGGGACTGTGTATTTTTTCACTGGGGATTCAGTTGTTTATCATGTTGACCCCCTTTGCTGAGCCTCGGATAAGGGACCTGTTGGAGTTGACGATGGGACTGGAGGTTCCTTGATCAGTCATTCCAGGCTTATCCTGGTGCCTCTCATTCTCTCTCTCACCCAGGTCAGAAGGTCACAGATTTGTGTAACCTGTTCCTGAGATTCAAGCTGCTGTAACAGGTTCTCCCAGGGGTCCCTCAAACCGTCTCTGAAATTAAGTTCCCTGGCTGTGTGTTGCATCGTGACTTGTGGGATCTTGCTGTGCAGTCACCATCTCTTCCTACAGAACGGCAGGAGGGAACATCGAAAGGAGGGAATGATTTAGCTCCTGTGCTTGTTCTGGGCTGTTCCAGAGCACTCTGAATCAACACAGCAGCTTCCTGTTTCCGAAACACAGTCACTGCTGTTCACCTGGGAAACCCGGCAGGCACTGCACACAGCAGATCCCACAAACTGTCGGATAACCACCAAATGTTAGGCTGTTTGAAGGATAAAGATCGACCCTCTGAAACCAGCGGGAGCTCTCCTTCGCTCCATCCAGTAGTGGCCGTGGGATTTTCCTATCCACCTGACACAGCAGTGAGTGAGGAGGGCGGGGCGGGGGGGGGGGGGGGGGGAGCTTGGTTTCACTTCCTCAGCACTGACAGCTGGAGGCAGGTGATTGACAGTGTAGTGTGTGCAGCTGTCTGTGTGCCCACCTGGGCAGCATGGTGGCACGGTGGTTAGCACTGCTGCCTCACAGCGCCAGGGCCCTGGGTTCGATCCCAGCCTTGGATAAATCATAGAATCCCGACAGTGCAGAAAGAGACCAATCGGCCCACCGAGCCTGCACCAACAACAACCCCACCCAGGCCCTATCCCCATAACCCCCGTATTTACACTGATAATATCCCCGACACTAAGGGGCAATTTAGCACGGCCAATCCACCTCAAACGCACGTCTTTGGAGTGTGGGTGGAAACCGGAGCAACTGGAGGAAACCCTCACAGACACGGGGAGAATGCACCAACTTCACACAACCTGAGGCTTGATTTGAACTCAGGTCCCTGGTGCTGTGAGGCAGCAGTGCTCCCCATTGTGCCGCCCCTATGTCTGTGTGGAGTTGGCATGTTCTCCCCGTGTCTGCATGGGTTTCCTCCGGAGGCTCTGGTTTCCTCCCAAACTTCAAAATGTGCTGGTTAGGTGGATTGACCATGCTAAAGTGCTGCTTTATGTCACAAAATATGTAGATCAGAGTGATTAGTATGGGGTAACGGGAAGAGGGCCTGGGTAAGATGCTCTGTCAGAGAGTCAGTGCAGACTCAAAGGGCTGAATGGTCTCTTCTGCACTGTAGGAATTCTACGACTTTGTCTGTGAGCAGCCACGCTTGTGTCTATGAGTGAGTGTGTGTCTGTGTGGGTGTACACGCATTTCAGTTCATGTGTGTGTGTGTACCTGTGTGCGAGCACATACATGTTTGGTGTGTGTGTGTGTGTATGTTCGCTTTATTTAATGATTGTGTTTGAGTCGTTCCTCTTTGTGTGTGTTTGTGTGGGGAGGGGGGTGCGGGGAGGTGGTCACTAATCCTCCCCCTCCCCATTCTGAGACCACACCCGAAGCAGGAGTGAACCGAAGAGGCCGGAGGCGAATCGATAACCTCGAGGTGAGTGAGGAAACAGTCAGTGCGAGTTTGATGCTGCTGTGAAGAATGTGTAACGTCTTTTCACTGATTCTGTAACTGGAAATAAAGAGTTTCAGCAAAATGGGATAAAAGCAAATTACTGCGGATGCTGGAATCTGAAACCAAAACAGAAAAAGGTTTGTCAAAGGGTCATCCAGACTCGAAACATCAGCTCTTTTCTTACCTGACAGATGCTGCTAGACCTGCTGAGATTTTCCAGCGTTTTCTCTATTGGTTTCAGCAAACCGGGGCCTCTATGAAATGACAGCAGACAAAAACGAGACTCAGATTTCACTGACTCCACCAGCTTAAAACTCTCCTGTTCCACTTTAAACTCTGCAGCACTCTCGCCTTTTCTCTCCCACAATATTCAGGCTTCAGTAACCTGAGCTGCTGGTTAAATAACCGTTCCCTATTTGCTGACTCATTTCACCATCACTCCTGTTCTTCCAACATAATCCCTGATCCCCACTTCCACTGCTGAAGAACACTAACAGACATCCCTCCCTCCGTGTTCAACTCTTCAATGTTCAGCTTTTCGGTTGGGTAGGGTTTCAATTGAGAATCATAACACATCCCATTTCCAACTCCTCGTGGTGTCTGGACCAGATCAGGTAAATTTTCCATTAAAAGGTGTGTCTAATCCTTCTCCCCAAAGGCCAGCATCTACAAGGCACAACTCTTGTGTCTAATTGAATAAGCTCCAATTTTCTGAATTAGTGCAGCTCCAACAACTCGGGAAGCTCAACACCATCCAAGACACAGCAGCTTGATTAGCATCTACAAGGCACAACTCTTGTGTCTAATTGAATAAGCTCCAATTTTCTGAATTAGTGCAGCTCCAACAACTCGGGAAGCTCAACACCATCCAAGACACAGCAGCTTGATTGGCATCCTTCGACAAACATGTACTCCCTCCAACACTGACTCACGTGGCAGCTGGAGGTGTGTACCACCTACAAGGTGCACTGCAAGCACTCACCAAGGCTTCTTTGTCAGCATCTTGCAAACCCGCAACCTCTAGCACCTTGGAGAAGGGCAGCAAATGCATGGGAACATCATCACCTGCACGTTCCCCTCCAAGTCACTCACCATCTATACTCAGAGATTGATTACAATGTGAAATTCACTGCCACAGGAACAAGCTGGACAACTCATCGTTTAAAAAGGAAATGTGATGAGTACATGAGGGAAAGGAGATTAGAAAGATGAGCTGGAAGGCTGAAATGAGGGAGATGGAATGGGAGGTGTCTTGTGTGAAATATAAACACCAGCACAGACCAGTTAAACCGAACAATGTCTTTCTGGTCTGGATATTCATAGAATCCCTATAGTGTCGAAGGAGGCCATTCGGCCCATTGAGTCTGCACCCACCACAATCCCACCCAGGCCCTCTCCCCATAACCTCGTGCATTTACCCTAGCTAGCCCCCCTGACACTCAGGGCAATTTAGCATAGCCAATCCACCTAACCCACACATCTTTGGACTGTGGAAGGAAACCGGAGCAAACCTATGCGGACACGGGGAGAATGTGCAAACTCCACACAGACAGTGACCCAAGCCGGGATTCGAACCCGGGACCCTGGCATTGTGAGTTAGCAGCGCTAACCACTGTGTCACCGTGTCGCCCAAGAATGAGAGAATTCTCTGTGATTCAATGTAATCTCTGACCGGTTCTTGATCAGTAAGTTCCACCATTTGCACTGCGCCGGTCAGAGTATAACCTGATGCTGAGTAATCACACTGAGATTCTGTCATGTGTAAAATTACAAATTACAACATTGTCATTGAAATTGGTGCACAGAAATTTTCATCAATCAGATCCACTCTCAAAAATGTTCTCCCAAACAACGCACTCTCTCAGATCTTTTCAGCAAGGATCCACTTCCAGGATTTCAATCTCTCCTTTCACTATTCTTCTGCCTCAGATTATCACATGCACTCAAGCTTCCACACAATCTCTCAGGTACCCAGCCATATCAACAGAACACCACTGTTTCACAGGTGGTACCAAAGTCCCAACCTTAGGATTACTTCAGATTCTGGCTTTTTGCCAGCCAACTTCACCATGTGTGTTGCCTTTAACTGGAAGTCTCTCTCTCCCCCTTTCTTTAATTTCAGGGAACAGTATCTTGTTCAGATTCCCTTTGACTTCAGTTTTCCTCAGACTTTTTTCATTCCCTGGTTTCTAGAACTATCTGTTCTCCAACTTCTGGGACTTTCTTTCTTGCCCTTACTCCATTGTTCTGCCTAATGGTTCTGGCAGTTTCCTCTTCAGCTAACTCAAAAATTATTTCTGACCCAAAATGGCCACTGGTTGCCAAGTCTTTCCTTACCTAGTCTTTCCTTATGTGTGTTTTCACATTGTAAACTCTCTGAACACAATACAGGCACAGTTTGAAATGAAACCAAAACCCCATACATGCAAACACCTTTATTTAACATTAACCTATGAAAGTTTTAACCCTTCTGTGCACAGAAACACCAAATGAAACTCACTTAAATGTATATCTTATTTCTAATATCCAACAATACAAATATAGGTTCCTAAATCAACTGCTTGACAGAGAGAAACTAAAGAAAGATGAGTTTAGGGTTGGGCAAATTGTTAGACACAGTTTGACCCAATGGAAGCGAGGAAAACAGCAGAGGCAGCTGATCAGACTGTCTCAATCTTAGTGACAAAGGAGCTCCATGAGCTGTTGTCGGTGAGGATGGAGGAGAGAGGGAGAACCCTTCAAAAGGAACTAAAACAGAAAATGCTGGAATGGTAGGTTTTGTCTGCAAAGCGCACAATAAACAATACTTTTCACTGTATCCCAATCCATGCGACAATAATAAATCAAACAAAAAATCAGATCAAAATAAGATACTGCAGATACTGGAAATCGAACCTCAAAACTGAGTGGATCTCTTCCCAAACTCAGAGCAGGTGAATAGCCTCTCCCCAGTGTGAACTCGCTGGTGTACAGGGATTCTCTGAACCCCGTCTCACAGTAAAAGCAGCTGAATGCTCTCTCATTAGTGTGAACACGTTGATGAGACATCAGTTCTCTACAGCTTTTATAGCAGTTCTCACAGTCTGGGCATTTAAAAGGTCTCTCCCCAGAGTGAAGCGGGGGTGGTTGGAGGGTAGATTATGGAGTGAATCCCTTCCAAAAGTGTCCTGGACCAGAACCCATAAATTATGTTAGGAAGCCAGATTAGATCCAAACAAATTTTTCGATTTTGGCATAAATGTGAGGATCGGATGCTTCACTCCAGGAGTAATTCCACTGACAAATTAGGAATCTTTCATGGTAAAACAAACTTTATTTAACAACAGCTTGAATATAATTCCAAAAAATGAAGCAGCTTAACTATTAACAGTTGAACAATATTTAAAAGTGAAAGGAAACAACTTTAATTTCTAATTTAGCACAATTTCAGTTCCAAATATGCAACATTCCTCAGAGATGTAGATGCCACTTCAATTACAGTTAGAAACCATAAATATACTTGCTATAATGAGTATAGACTGTCCTGAAGCTTTCAGAGAGAAGACAAGTCTTAGAGCAGCTTGTAGAAACCCTCCATCTTCAAACAGTCCCCGGTGTGCTTCCAGCTCTGACAGGTAACTGAAACTCTCCTCACAGTCTGCACATTTTCATGGTCTCTCCCTAATTTGAAATCCAATCACAACTTGTGAATTCGCTGGTGCGTCAGAAGATTCGATGAGGTAACGTATCCCTTCCCACACTGCAAGCAGGTGAACGGCCTCTCTCCAGTGTGAACCCGCTGATGTATTGCTAGTTTAGATGACTGATTGAATCCCTTCTCACACACAGAGCAGATGAATGGCCTCTCCTCTGTGTGGATTCGCTGGTGTATTGCTAGGTTGGATGAGTGATTGAATCCTTTCCCGCACACAGAGAAGATGAATGGTTTCTCCCCAGTGTGAACTCGCTGGTGTGTCAGCAGAGTTGATGACCGACTGAATCCTTTCCCACACACAGAGCAGGTGAATGGCCTCTCCCCAGTGTGAATTCGCTGGTGTGTGAACAAGGTAGCTGACTGAGCAAATCCCTTTCCACACTGGGAACAGGTGAATGGCCTCTCCCCAGTGTGAACTCGCTGGTGTTTCAACAAAGTAGATGAGTCAGCAAATCCCTTCCCACATTGGGAGCAAGTGAATGGCCTCTCCTGAGTGTGAGTTCGCTGGTGTATCAGCAGAGTGGATGAGTGAGAAAATCTCTTCCCACATTCAGAGCAGGTGAACAGTTTCACCCCAGTGTGAACTCGCTGGTGTATTGCTAGGTTTGATGACTGATTGAATCCCTTCCCACATTGGGAGCAGGTAAACGGCCTCTCCTCAGCATGAGTCCTCTGGTGTATATTATGTAAGCTGGATAACTGAGTGAATCCCTTCCCACACTGAGAGCAGGTGAATGGCCTCTCCCCAGTGTGACTGCGTCGATGAGTGTCCAGCAGGGATGGGTAATGAATTCCTTCCCACAATCTTCACACTTCCATGCCATTTCCCTGTTGTGACTGCAAATATGTTCCCAAAGGCCAGATGATTGGTTGAAGTCTTGTCCACAAACAGAACACATGTACAGTTTCTCTCCACTGTGAATGGTGCTTTTTTCTTCCAATTTCAAAATACAATGATATTCAGGTTACAATAAATTGGCCGACTCGTCAGATTCTGATATTATGTTTTGTTTCAGTTTCTCAACTGCAAATCTTCCTCTTGTAAACCCCTGTGAAATTGATTTAAAACAGAAAAAAGTGAGTGAGAAAGAACCCACAAAAACAAAGGTGGGTTGTGAAATTGAGCTGAATGAATCTGCTAATATGTGGGGCCGCCGTGAGGAAAGGGTAACCAAGAAAGCTGCTGGATTGTCATACAAACCCAACTGGTTCACTGATATCCTTCAGGGAATGAAACCTGCCACACAGCCTGGGTCTACATAAGACTCTTTTGGCACTTTGGGAGGAGATAGAGAGAAGTAGGAGTGGCCGGGGTGAAGGCAAGGGATTTTATACATCTACAACTTGACAAGAACTTTGACAGAATCTCACAAACCCTCAACTCCACCAACTGGAAGGACCAAGATAGCAGATGGATATAAACACCATCACCTCCGAGTTCCTCCAACCCACACACCATCCTGACTTATCTGACTTCCAGTACTAAACGAACAGAAATTTCTTTCATATAAATACTGGGAAGACTGAACCCACTGTCTTCAGTCCCCTCTCCAAGCTCCACTTGCTCGCCAACAACTCTATCCCTCTTCCTGGCAACATGTCTGACCTGAACCAGGCTGTTCACAACCCCGGTGAAATATTTCACCCCAAGATGAGCTTCCAGCCACATGTCCACATCATCATCACTATTTCCATCTCAGTGACATCGCCCGACTCCACCCCAGTCTCAGCTCATCTGGAATTCTCATCCATTCTATTCTGATGTGAAACTCAGGGGAATGGGAATATAGAGAGGGAATGGGACTGGCTGAATTGCTCCAAAGAGGGTTGGCATGGATTTGAGTTGCCAAATGGATTCCTTTTATGTTGTAATGTCTCCATCAGTGGAAATAGGTAACGTTGACACAGTGCCTTTTATATATCAAGACGAGAAATAGGGATTCATAAATAACATAGCACGTACCATATAACTACATTAAACATATCTCTGTCCCAGGCGAATTTACTGTTCATTCAAACAGCCTTCTCCTGGGAAAACTCCCCCTTTAATTGTGAACATTAGGTAAGAGGCTATCCTATTCGCCAGATAAATAAATGCGACAACCTGTGGGAGCCAAAAGATGTCAATATCTTTGAGAGAGAAAGAAAAAGATACCTGGGCCTAATCCTGCTAATTCCGATGTTCGTCTGTAATCGTTCCAGAGTCTGCAGCCTCCCTGGATTCACTTCCTTTCCCTTCAGTTGCTGCAAGTCCCCAGTTTCCCCCAGAATGAGAAAAGAAATGGAAAGGGGGAAATATTGATTTCCTCCCAGATGTTGTCCAGAGGCGGAAGTTTCACTCTGAAAATCATCAACAAACTTCCGCATTGTGACGTCAATGGAGGCCTGCCCATATCAGCCAATAGGAACCAGTGTGCACCGCAGTGACATCTTCGGGTTCTAGTGCGCAGGCCCGGGGGCCGCGGAGACGGGAGCCCCGCCCCCCTGCACCTCCTCCAGCCACGGTTTCCAGGCAACCGGCTAGCGGCTCCGGCCAGAGCGAGAAGCCGCTCGGTGATCTCTCCCTCCCCCCTCTCTCTGCGGCGGCTGCTGCTCCAAAAAGAGATCGAGAACGACCGCTGGCGGCAGCCGCACTGCGCCTGCTCCGGACAGCTCGGCTCAGCAGCGCTCTCTGCGCCTGCTCCGGACAGCTCGGCTCAGCAGCGCTCTCTGCGCCTGCGCGCTGGGCTACCAGCTGAGGGAGTGGGGGAGGGGACTTTGCAAAATCTCTTCCCATCATTTTCTTCCCAGTCCCGCAGTTTTATTTGAAACAGCACAGCTTCTGTTTGTAGCTTCACCACAGACTCAAACTTCACACACAGACCCAAACTTCACACACAGACTCAAACTTCACCACAGACTCAAACTTCACACACACACTCAAACTTCACCACAGACTCAAACTTCACACACAGACTCAAACTTCACCACAGACTCAAACTTCATCCTCTGGACAACATCTGTGAGGAAAACACTTTCTTTCTCCCCCTGGGAAATACAGAGACAGAGAAATTCTCTGGAACTGGAATTAGAGCCAAATATACTGAGGGGGAAATGTTTGTGATTTTGTGGAACCTGTTTTTATTGTCTGAGCTTTTTAAAGTGTAATTTATCTTGTCTATTCAAATACTGTTTATCTCTTTGCATGATTTAGTGATGCTGGTTTTAGATTGATTTGTAAAGTATTTTTTTCAATGTGTAACCTTGTCCTTCAGTATTCCATTAGAACTTTCTGGAAATTTGTTTACTTTTTAGATTAGTAACAACAGAGATATATCTTGTGTTCAAATATTTGGTATATTTATTTCGGTAATAAGATTCATTGTATTATTCTTGTAATATAGCATGTAGTTACGTTATATAGTTCCAGTCAAAGAGACATTACAATTCAGAAAGATTGCTTTTAAAATCGGGAGGAAATATAGTTTTCTCAAATCCCTTTCCCATCATCTCTCTAATTAAGAAATGCGGCACTGTATACCACATGTTTTTAGTCCAGTTATATTCAGAATTATCTGTTCTGAATTTCTATCCAGCACTGACGGTGATGATTTTTGTCAACTTCTTTTACAGGATAATGGAGGGAAGGATTTACAGATTGGAATCTCAAAGGAAACGTCAAGTGAAGAATTAACAG
This sequence comes from Mustelus asterias, assembly GCF_964213995.1. Taxonomy (NCBI): domain Eukaryota; kingdom Metazoa; phylum Chordata; class Chondrichthyes; order Carcharhiniformes; family Triakidae; genus Mustelus; species Mustelus asterias. Next base: position 1,027,862 of record NW_027590155.1, read on the forward strand.
AATTGTTCGATTATTGGGACCAGAATATTATCGGCATTTGAGTCCAGGTGAAATGTTTCTCTCTTCTATCTGCTTCAAAAGATTTTAAACATTGGTGTAACACACACACACACACACCTACCGCAACTGATCAGCAAACCTGAGAGATACAAGGACACTGGCACCATGGAGAAACTGTGGAAATGTGGACATTGTGGGAAGGGATTCAGATTCCCATCGTAGCTGGAAATTCATCGGCGCAGTCACACTGGGGAGAGACCATTCACCTGCACCAAGTGTGCAAAGTGATTTACTAATTCATCCGACTTAATGACACACCAGCGAGTTCACACAGGGGAGAGGCCGTTCATCTGTTTGCAGTGTGGAAAGGGATTCTCTCGCTCCTCCAACCTCTGGATACACCAGCGAATTCACAGTGGGGAGAGGCCATTTACCTGCTCCAAGTGTGTGATGAGTTTCAGTCGGTTATCTCAGTTGCAGACACACAAGCGAGTTCACACTGGGGAGAGGCCATTCACCTGCTCTGAGTGAGGAAACGGATTCTCTCTCTCGTACAACCTAGCGAGTTCACACCAGGGAGAGACCGTTCACCTGCTCTGAGTGTGGGAAAGCTTTCGCTACTTCATCTGACCTGCTGAGACACGAGCGAGTTCACACAGGGGAGAGGCCATTCAGCTGTCTAGAGTGTGAGATGAGATTTAATCGATTATCTCACTTGCAGACACACCAGCGAGTTCACAATACGGAGAGGCTGTTCAGCTGAGTGAGAAAGCATTCATTGATTCATCCAACCTTCTGACACACCAGTGTCTTCATGCTGGGGAGAGACCATTCACTGGGTCTGTGCAGGATGGCATTCACTCAGTTATCCAATCTGTCCAGAGTCCAGTGAGTCCACAAGTGATGACAGGGATTGGATTCTGCTGTTATTGCTGCTGTTATTCACACCCAGAACTGAACCATGTTCACTCTGACAGTTTTATTTTTATTCAGTGTGGGATATGGATGTCTTTCCGACTTGGAGGAGACCGGAGCACCGGAGGAAACCCATGCAGACACGGGGAGAACATGCAAACTCCACACAGACAGTGACCCAAGCGAAGAATCAAACCCGAGTCCCTGGCGCTGTGAGGCAGCAGTGCTCACCATAATATGATCATAAACTAATAATAATAGAAATGTGCTGAATTAGTAAACCATAAAAAATGGTCCGCCAATCACTTCAGTCTCCACATTTGCACGGTTTCTCCCTAATGTGATTGAGAACGGAGTTGTTTCCTTCCATGTACAAAATTCTCTGCTGTTCAGATAATCTGATGCTTTGTGCAAGTTTCCTGACCCCAAATCCTCCTCTTCTCAGACCAACTGTATTAACACCTAAACAGAGCTGAAGTTATTTTTCAATTCAGCAGAAACAGACCCAAAGGAACATGGTTTAGTCTGAATATGCTCAACAGGAAAATACAATCACAATAGTTCCTTGTGAATTCACTGGTGTCTCAGAAGAGTGGATGAGGTAACATATCCCTTCCCACACCGGGAGCAAGTGAATGGCCTCTCCCCTTTGTGAATTCGCTGGTATATTGCTAGGCTGGATGAGTCAATGAATCTCTTGCCACACACACAGTAGGTAAAAGGCCTCTCTCCAGTGTGAACTCGCTGGTGCACTGCTAGTTTGGATGACTATTAAATCCCTTCCCACACTGGGAGCAGGTGAATGGCCTCTCCTCTTTGTGAGTTCGCCAGTGTATTGCTAGGTTGGATGAGTCAGCGAATCTCTTCTCACACTGGGAGCAGGTGAATGGCCTCTCCTCTTTGTGAGTTCGCCAGTGTATTGCTCGGTTGGATGAGTCAGCGAATGTCTTCTCACACTGGGTGCAGGTGAATGGCTTCTCCGCGGTGTGAACTCGCTGGTGTGTCAGGAGACTGGATGACCAACTGAATCCCTTCCTACACAAGAGCAGTTGAATGGCCTCATCCCAGTGTGAATTTGCTGGTGTCTCAGCAGAGTGGATGAGTGAGCAAATCCCTTCCCACACTGGGAACAGATGAATGGCCTCTCCCCAGTGTGACTGCGTCGATGAGTTTCCAGCAGGGATGGGTAATTGAATTCCTTCCTTGGTTGAATTTAAAATACAGATGGAGCATGAGAAGGTAAAATCCAATACCAGTGTCTTGTACGTAAACTAAGGAGACTATAAAGGGATGAAGGAGGAGTTGGCTGAGGTAGACTGGGACAAAAACTTTATGGTGGGACAATTGAGGAACAGTGGAGGATTTTCAAAGCAATCTTTCACAGTGCTCAGCAAAAGTATAGACCAGTGATAAAGAAGGAAAAGAGATAATCAGCCACTGATATCTAAGGAAATAAAGGAGTTATCAAATTGAAAGAAAATGCATACAAAGTGGCAAAGATAAGTGGGAACCGAGAGGATCGGGAAATCTTTAAAGGTCAGCAGAAATCCACGAAAAATGCTACAAAGAAAGGTAAGATGGATTATGAGAGTAAACTAGCTCAGAATATAAAAACAGATGGCAAAAGTTTCTACAAATATATAAAACGAAAAAGAGTGACTAAAGTAAACTTTGGTCCTTCAGAGGACGAGAAGGGGGATGTAATAACTGGAAATGAGAAAATGGCTGAGGCATTGAACAGGTATTTTGTGTCAGTCTTCACAGTACAAGACACAAATAACATGCCAAAAATTGATGACAGGATGGCTATGGCAGGTGAGAACCTATAAACTATCATTATCACGAAAGAGTTAGTGTTGGGCAAGTTAATGGGGCTAAAGGTAGACAAGTCTGCTGGTCCTGATGGAATGCATGCCAGGGTACTAAAAGAGATGGCGGGAGGAATAGCAAATGCACTCGTGGTAATTTACCAAAATTCGCTGGTCTCTGGGGTGGTTCCCGCAGATTGGAAAACAGCAAATGTGATGCCACTGTTTAATAAAGTAGGTCGACAAAAGGCAGGTAACTATAGGCCGGTTAGTTTAACTTCTGTAGTAGGGAAAATGCTTGAATCTATCATCAAGGAAGAAATAGCGAGACATCTGGATATAAGTTGTCCCATTGGTAAGTCCCAGCATGGGTTCATGAAGGGAAGGACATGTTTGACTAATTTGGTGGAATTCTTTGAGAACATTATATGTTCAGTGGACAATGGGGAACCTGTGGATGTGGTGTATCTGGATTTCCAGAAGGCATTTGACAAGGTGCCGCGCCAAAGACTGCTACATAAGATAAAGGTGCACGGTGTTACGGTTAATGTATTGGCATGGATAGAGGATTGGTTAAGTAACAGAAAGCAAAGAGTGGGGTAAATTGATGTTTTTCTAGTTGGCGATCAGTGACTCGTAGTATGCCTCAGGGATCATTGTTGGGACGGCAATTGTTTCCGATTTAAATAGATGATTTGGAGTTGGGGACCACACGTGTAGTGTGTCAAAATTCGCAGATGACACGAAGATGGGTGGCAGAGCAAAGTGTGCAGAGGACGCTGAAAGTCTGCAAAGGGATAAGTGAGTGGGCGAGGATCTGGCAGATGGAGTACAATGTTGGTAAATGTGAGGTCATTCATTTTGGTGGGAATAACGGCAAAATGGACTATTATTTAAATGGTAAAGAATTGCAGCGTGCTGCTGTGCAGAGAGACGTGGGTGTCCTTGTTCAGGAATCTCAAGGAGTTGGTTTACAGGTGAAGCAGGTAATTAAGAAGGCAAATGGAATTTTGTCCTCATTGCTGGAGGGATGGAGTTTAAAAGCAGCGAGGTTAAGTTGCAGCTGTATAAAGTGCTGGTGAGGCCACACCTGGAGTTCTGTGTAAAGTTTTGGTCTCCTTACTTGGGAAAGTATATACTGGCACTGGAGGGGGTGCAGAGGAGATTCACTAGGTTGATTCCAGAGATGAGAGGGTTGGCTTATGAGGAGCGAGTGAGTAGACTGGGACTACACTCATTGGAATTCAGAAGAATGAGGGGAGATCTTATATAAACATATAAGATTCTGAAGGGAATAGTTAAGATAGAAGCAGGGAAGTTGTTTCCACTGGCAGGTGAAACTAGAACTAGGGGGCATAGCCTCAAAATAAGGGGAAGCAGATTTAGAATATAGAACATAGAACATTACAACGCAGTACAGGCCCTTCGGCCCTCGATGTTGTGCCGACCAGTGGAACCAATCTAAAGCCCCTCTAATCTACACTATTCCAATATCATCCATATGTTTATCCAATAACCATTTGAATGCTCTTAATATTGACGAGTCCACTACTGCTGCAGGCAGGGCATTCCACGTCCTTACTACTCTCTGAGTAAAGAACCTACCTCTAACATCTGTCCTATATCTCTCACCCCTCAATTTAAAGCTATGTCCCCTCGTGCTAGCCAACAACATCCGAGGAAAAAGACTCTCACTATCCACCCTATCTAATCCTCTGATCATCTCGTATGCCTCTATTAAGTCACCTCTTAACCTTCTTCTCTCTAACGAAAACAACCTCAAGCCCCTCAGCCTTTCCTCATACGATTTTCCAACCATACCAGGCAACATCCTGGTAAATCTCCTCTGCACCCTTTCCAACACTTCCACATCTTTCCTAAAGTACGGCGATCAGAACTGTACGCAATACTCCAACTGTGGCCGCACCAGAGTTTTGTAAAGTTGCAGCATGACCTCCTGGCTCCGAAACTCAATCCCTCTACCAATAAAAGCTAACACACCGTACGCCTTCTTAACAACCCTATCAACCCGGGTGCCAACTTTCAGGGATCTATGCACATGGACACCCAGATCCCTCTGTTCATCCAAACTACCAAGTATTTTACCATTATCCCAGTACTCTGTATTCCTGTTACTCCTTCCAGAGTGAATCACCTCACACTTTTCCGCATTAAACTCCATTTGCCACCTCTCAGCCCAGCTCTGCAGCTTATCTATGTCCCTCTGTAACCTGCCACTTCCCTCCGCACTGTCTACAACTCCACCGACTTTAGTGTCATCCGCAAATTTACTAATCCATCCTTCCACGCCCTCATCCAGGTCATTAATAAAAATGACAAACAGCAGTGGCCACAAAACAGATCCTTGTGGTACACCACTAGTAACTGAACTCCAGGATGAACATTTCCCATCAACCACGACCCTCTGTTTTCCTACAGCTAGCCAATTCCTGATCCAAACCACTAAATCACCCTCAATCCCATGCGTCCGTATTTTCTGCAAATATTTTCTATTTTAGGACTGAGTTGAAGAGGGGCTTCTTCACACAAAGGGTTGTGAATCTGTGGAATTCCCTGCCCAGTGAGGCAGTTGAGGCTATCTCATTGAATGTATTTAAGGCAAGAATAGATAAATTTTTGAACAGTAAATGAATTAAGGGTTATGTTGAGCGAGCAGGTAAGTGAAGCTGAGTCCACAAAACGATCAGCCATGATCTTATTGAATGGCGGAGGAGGCTTGAGGGGCCTGATGGCCTACTCCTGCTCCTACTTCTTATGTTCTTGTCTTCTTATGTAGTGGAGAATTCACCTCGATTTCAGCTGTGCCCATTCCTCTCTTTCATCTGCTTTCAATCCATCAACAGCGCTCTGCACAAATTAATAACTGGCTTCGCAAACAATTGACACAAATACTGCACCTTTCAGGAATCATCAGGAAAATTCCAGAGTGGCTGGTAGCTGGTGGCGAGACCAAATATAGTAGCTGCTATCAATGTCCTTTAAAAATGTGGCAGGACGGTCTCCGGTGTGTTGCTGATTACAGTGAAACTCGTTTGGGAAGAGAAACAAAATTCCTAAAGGAGGGACTGTCCTTCATTGAGCAGCTACTGAGAGGATAATTCCAATTGCAACGGGAACTTGATCAATTGGGCCAGTGGGCTGACGAATGGCAGATGGAGTTTAATTTAGACAAATGCAAGGCGATTCATTTTGATAGATTGAACAAGGGCAGGCCTTACTCAGTTAATGGTCGGGCGTTGGGGAGAGTTACAGAACAAAGAGATTGAGGGGTACATGTTCATAGCTCCTTGAAAGTGAAGTCACAGTTGGACAGAGTGGTGAAGAAGGCATTCGGCATGCTTGGTTCCATTGGTCAGAACATTGAATACAGGAGTTGGAATGTCTTGTTGAAGTTGTACAAGACATTGGTAAGGCCACACTTGGAATACTGTGTGCAACTCTGGTGATCCTACTGCTGCCTCTTATCTACCGCACAGTCTGTTTTAACCCTTATACGGTGGACAAATAAGTACGAGTAGATGTCTTATTAGTACAACCAATATTTATTTAAACCCACACAATAAATAATCACCCACCCAACCAACGATAAGTTATCTTACAGGAAAATACTAATGTTCAAGTCCAATATAAGACCTTAGCTTAACGTTGCATGACTGGCAAGTACCCAAGCAGATATTGGCCTTTATCTGTGCGTTGGTATCGGTCGTCCTCTACATAGTCTGGTCCTTTGGTCTGGTCTGGCACTCTGGCTCTGGTCTTCCTTCCTTCCTTCTCGGGTGTGGTGGCTCTCCTTGTGCTAGTCGTCGCTGGCGATGTTCACCGTTGTTGTAGCTCGTTCGTGGGGTCAGAGAGAGAGAGATTCCTGGTTGCGCAGCACCCTTTATACCCCATTTGGTTTCATGCCCCTTTTGGCCATTGCCAATCAATCGATGAGGACTTCATCACCCTGATCGATAAGAGTCCAATCAGGTGCTGCCACACCGATCTCTGGGTGTGTCCCCAAAGGCCATGTCTGTAGGTGCTGGAAGCACATAGGTCACATACCTCCTTCCTAAATAAGGGGTCACGGTGCCCTTATGTCTGGTAAACAACTCACTGTGACCAGAAAGTCTCTTTCTTCCTGGAGATGAAACAATCCAGTGTGACCAGAAAGTATTTTTGACCCCGGAGGTGACCCATATCCTGTGGATCCACACATCTGGATTTCAGCCTGTTTGTCTCTGTCTTTTAAACTGCAGCCTGTCGTTTTAGTTTTTGCCCAATTGTCCCAGAGTGCTTTACAAATCGCCATTTTAGATGGCCCGTTTGGCCACACTATTGTAGAAAGGATATTATTAAACTAGAAAGAGCGCAGAAAATATTTACTAGGATGCGACCGACCATTGATGGATTGAGTTATCAGGAGAGGTTGGATAGACTGGGTCTTTTTTCTCTGGAATGTAGGAGGCTGAGGGGTGATCTTATAGAGGTCTATAAAGTAATGAGGGGCACAGATCAGCGAGATAGCCAATATCTTTTCCTAAAGGTAGGGGAGTCTAAAACTAGAGGGCATAGGTTAAGGTGAGAGGGGAGAGATACCAAAGTGTCCAGAGGGGCACTTTTTTCACACAGAGGGTGGTGAGTGTCTGGAACAAGCTGCCAGAGGTAGTCGTAGAGGCGGGTACAATTTTGTCTTTTAAATAGCATTTCGACAGTTACATGGGTATGATGGGTATAGAGGGATATGGGACAAATGCGGAGAATTGGGATTTGCTTAGGGGTTGAAAAGAAAGGGCGGCATGGACACGTTGGGCCGAAGGGCCTGTTTCCATGCTGTGAACCTCTATGACTCTATAGTGACCGTGGCGGCAAAGACAAGATTTTCTCCGACAACGTTTGCTCATTCCAAATCATTGGGAGAATGTTGTCACAAAACCTGCTTACAGAGAGGAAGCACAAGGTAAATACAACTGAGTTCACCCGAGTGTAACCCGAGGCCTGTGAAATGGGGCTCCTCTATGACTGTTACAGAGGTAAATGCATCAATCACAAAGCAAGTTCGACTGTGATTTCTTTCTTTCAAGAATTTATGACTTGCTCTAACCGGTAAACAGATCTAGGTTGACGGCCATTCAGGAATATATTTCAGTTCACTGAAGTTCCAACTACCAGAACCATAGCCCGAAATTTAAAATTCAACAGGCTCCGGGTAATTCCGCGCTGAAACACCGGCCATGAGTTTGGAATACTGAGCGCCTGGCCTGCAAATGGCGAAAATGCTCCTCAAAATCCAACACATCAAAGCTGGGAAGGAGTGACATTTTAAAATATTTTGACTGAAAGGTCTGAACAAATCTTGCTTTTTAAGTTGAAAAATAATTTCCAATGGAATTGGGGTGAATATACCGTACAGGTGATGGAAATGTACCCAAACCATATGACAGTAAATGTTTTTACATGGGATTGCATCAGATTTCCAATGATGAGGAAACTTGCAGTTTGAGATTTGCTTTGTGCAGAATATATTGATCATTGCGACAAAGAAAAACGCAGCTGTTGCTGAGCAGGTTTATGAAGGTGGAAACATTCAGAACGCTCTGGAGAAAAACAATCCTCACAGCATGCTGAAAAGCTGAAGCTTTGAATTTGCAAATCCAAGAGGATCTGAAATTACCAAAATTGTGCGATTCGTCAGCAATAAAGCTATTCATTTAGTGCTGCACTGAATATGAAAATCTGCTGCTTGTCTTTTGAACTGCAGTCGTCGGTGGCCGCTTACCTCAGGTGATTAGAGTGTGGTCATAATGAGAGTAGAGATCTCCCTGTACACTGTCCCTACCAAACATCCCCAATACTGGTACAGCACGGGGTTAGATAGAGGGTAAAGCTCGCTCTGCAATGTCCCATTAATCACTCCCAGGACAGGTACAGAACGGCGTTGGATACGGAGTAAATCTCCCTCGACACTGTCCTCATCAATCATTCCCAGTGCAGGTACAGCACGGGGTTATACAGAATAAAGCTCTGGATCTTAGATGTGTAAGTCCTTTCTGGATATGGGATAAGAGATGCCATGATGAGAAATTCAGCCGACACAGCATTCCATATGAGTTACATTTGCTTCTCAGACGCGGTTAGACTTTCATCTTCAGTGTACCTGAAGAGTCCACCTCGATATAATCCACCAGAAATCACAGACCTAACCCTAAAATTATCAATGATGAAAACATTATTGGCCTTGCTTCCAATCTAAATTTACTCATGGTGACACAAATCGATACTTACTACTTCAATATAACTGGCAATTGTTCCATACAACATTACTGGTCATTTCTCCATGTTGACAATACAGGTGGCAAAGTGTTGGTACCTTCTTCCCAGGGAGGTCACAACGGTAATGATCTCGACGATGCACATGAGTTTGGCCTCCTAGACTATGAACTCCCTGATTGAGGTAATACATTGAGGAGTGTCAGGGTTACTGAGATGCTGTGAAAATTTATACCAAACCAGCAATCTATCTGTCACCTGTTAAAAAGGAGTCAAGCTTGGGAATGATCACCCCGTCAGGACCTGGCTTTTCAAAAAATAAAGCAACAGGTGTCATCGTCGAGTGTCATGCAACACTCCAATCCTAGAAAAGAGTTTGGGCTAACCTGTGAAGCATCCCTGTGTGGCTCTGGGGTGGTAATAGCACATAGATAGCTCAGTGGAAAGGAACATCCAATTAAAAATGCCTCCAGGACCTTCGCCAGAGCAGAAAGAATGCACGCCCATATTGATAAAGAAGGGCTGGCGGTAATATTTGGAGCAAAATAAAATCTATCAATACATTTATTGGTGGACATTTGTGATTGTCAACAATCACGATCCGATATTGCGACTATTCAGAGAGGACAAAGCGGTGCTACCGGTACCATCAGCCCGTGTTCAGCCGAGGGATATATTATTGTCCCACTACAACTATCAGTTGGAACACTGGCTGGGAGGCCACGTAGCAAACGCATAGGCCATGAGTAGCCTGCTTTAGCAGACACACCACTGATGGTACCACAAGTAGAAGATACGGTAATGGCCATAAATTTTCTGGATGTACATCCTGTGGCTGCACGTAACAGAACTTTGGATGCAAAATCCTGGGTCCTCTCAAAAGTTAAACAGTTAGTGCTGATGGGAGAAATGGAAAGACCAGTACAACCCCAATTCCACCCTTATCGGAGCTCACTGCACAAGATGGAATAGTGCTCTGGGTGGCACGATGGGTTTCTCCATGTCAGGACCGCTGTTCCATACTGGCTGAACTAAATCACAGGAGTGTCCAGAATGAAGATGCTGGCCGGGAGCTATGCTGAGTGGCTGGAAGTAGACACGGACATTGTGGCGCTTGTGTGTTGTTGCCAACAATGCCAGCTGGGGCAAGTGTTGCCACCAGCAGCTCGCCTACACCCGTGCAAATGGTTTGGCTTTGGACTCTGCTCTGCAAGGATCATGCAGCCCATTCATCGGTTCGATGTCTCCAGTTATATTGGCGACCGATCCCAAGTGGGTGGACGTCCATAGCGTGCACCCGGCGACCACAACGGTAACTGGAGAGAAACTTCACACCTCCTTTTCCAAACATAGGATCCCGGAAGTGCTGATCTCTGACAACGGGACATCACTTTTCCAGCCAGGGGTTCACCAGGTTCATGAAAATGAATGAGATTCAACATATCAGAATGGCACCACACCATCCATTGTCGAACAGCCTAGTGGAGAGAGCGGTCCAGACTTTAAAAGTTGCTGTAAAGAAAGCAGCCCGCAGCCTTAATAGACAACAAACTCTCCCAAATGTTACTTGATATAGGAGAAAACCCTCATATCATGATGGGAATAGTGCCTGCGGAATTGCTCATGGGCAGACGCCTCCACCTTTGATCTTCCTGAAACTGGTGGGAGAAGAATGGAAACGCAGCAAGAAGCTCAAAGCGGAGGCCATGGCACCAGCAACCATGAGAGGCAATTGGAGGCAGGTGAAAAAGTACTGGCAGAAAAATTACGCCAAGGTTTCTGCAGGGTACAGTTGTGTCTAAGGGGTCCGGCATCCAATAAAATATGCGTGGGTGAGGCCATCCAGTAAAAATCGTCTGGACCAGGTGTAGGCCTCCAAAGCCCAGTTCATGCCGAAGCCAACTATGCCCAGCCGGCCACCACCCCGGACCGGGCTCTCCATCATTTGTATTTAGGAATTTGCAGCCGGAAATGAACAGGGCACATGAAGCCGCGGCTACTCCTTTGCCTCCTGAGGAATGGAGTGAACCAACACTCTGGCACTCGCTTCATCAGAGAGGAGCGACTGTTCGAAGTACGCCACCCATGTCAGACACTCTGTCGGCGGAACCAGACCGGCGCTGAAACGTCACAAGGGATGCATGCGGGGCGTGAAGCACTGAGGTTCTTTGGACTTAACGTGGGAGGGGCGTAACGACCTCAACGAGGCACATGAGGTTTGTCTCTTGGTGTCTCAGCTCCCTGATTGAGTTGATGATTGTCTGCTCAATCAGGGAGCCTTGCCTGTATATATGTTGAGGAGTGTCAGGGCTACTGACGATCTGGATTCTGACTGTGTACCTGAAACACTTTTAAGAGTGGAACTAAGATTGTAAATAAAGGGAATCTGGTGAAGGGACAGCGGCCTCTGAGTAATTATTTCAACAATCAGACCTGACCCGTGTTTCTGAGCAATGTGAGGTTGCAATTTTGCAAAGTGATACTAGGTGATTCATATGCGCAGGTAAAACATAAATCTGTTCCAGCAGAGAATCCGCCAAGGCCCTATCCCCTTCAGACTCACGTATTTACCCCGATATCTCTGTAATACACACACCTTGGAACAGACACTAAGGGGCAATATAGAATGGCTAGTTCACCTAACCTGCTCATATTTGGACTCTGGGGGAAAGCTGCAGGACACCCACACTTACAAATTCCACAAAGCCACCCAACCCCATAATCGAAGCTGGGACCCGGATGCTGTCAGGCCGACAATATTAGGGATGAGGTCTCACCAATCACTGTATAATTAAGGCATAACATCCTTATTCGATGTTAAGTTCCTCTGATAATTAAACATATCTCTCCATTGGCCTTTTTACCCACTGTCTGAACCTGTGTGCACCGTAAGACCGAGATCCCTCTACAACTTGGGATTCTGCAGCTGTTCTTCGTCTAAGTAACATTCCCTTTTTGATTTTTCCTTCCAAAGTGAAGAACTCCACACGTTCCGACCTCACTCTCCACCTCCAGATTGTGCACACACACAACTCTTCGAGATCCATATTCAATCTCCTCATGCCCCCCTCACGATATATTATCTTCCATACTTTTGTGTTAAATGCGAAACTAGGCCTCCTATCTTTACTGTCCTCAATTCAATCATCCATATAAGTTGGAAAAATGTAATGGGCCAGCACAAACCTCTGACAGAATGCTAGAATCAATTATATGATTGAAAAACTGAATATTTCCATTAAAGTATAAGGACGAAGAAGAGACTTATGAAAAAACATAACAGAGGCAGCATCATTTTGTGATGCGGAAAATAGGATTGAGAAATGTCTTGATGCTCACAGAGGCTGTAAGAATCACCGTGTATTCAAGGAGAATCACTCAATTACTGTACTTAGTTCATAAACCCATGCCATTAAAAAACATGCCAGCTGTTTGCTCACAACACTGGTGGTAATACATTAGCAGCGAGAGAGGATAAAACATCTACCAGGAAACGGGAAATCCGGATAACTGCTCTCCAATTAGGACGATAAAACTATTGGGTTCCTTAAGTATTCAGAAGGTCGATATATGACCAATGTTTTAGATGATGAGGCCATGTGCATTGCACATAGTTGTGTTCACACTCACAAAGTGCCTAAGGGAAATGTGAGGAGGGCAGATGGGATATTAAAAGTGTCATGGAATGTGCAGGAAATGTCATATTGAGTACTAACTGGGACAATTGTAGATCATACACTTTGTCAGAAGAACAGAAACACGGGCTGTTGTCTAAATGCAGAGGGACTACAGAAGATTGCAGTGGAGAAGAGTTTGTTTTTTTCATACATGGATCAGGAAATGTCATCTTACATATCCAGCAAAAATGGAATGTTGACCTTTACTCAAATAGGACTGCAGCTCACATCGAGGGAACTCCTGCTACAACAGGCCAGTGCATTGGTGAGGCCACATCCAGAGTTGTTGCGGACAATTTCTCATATTTACATAGTAATAAACTTGCATTGCAGGCAGTTCATAGAATTTACTAGGCTGTTTCCAGGAATGACGGAGTTGTTGTCTGAGAATAAACAGAATAACTTGCGCCCATACCAATGGGAGTTGAGAGAAAAGAGAACGAATCTTACAGACACATGTCAGATTCTGACCTTTTCAATATCATAGGATATTGTCATTCATGGGACAACCAAGAATTACGGGAAACCGTTCCAAAATAACATGAGAAAACTTCAGATTCTGTGCGGATAAAAGTATAGAGTCCGATTGTCAATTTACCAATAATGACGAATAACAAATGTTAATCGAGGAAAGAACAGTAAGGGGGATAAGCACACTCTGATGTGGTGCAGGCTGACCAGTGTGTGCTGAATTGGATATGGTGGCTGCGAGAATTCACCCCAAACAACGACAGATGCGCTAATGTTGCTCATTGGAAAATGACCATCTTTGAGTGAATGCAGCTTCAAATTAGCACTCATGAGAAATGACGTGGAACTTTCTTTCCAACTTAAAAACAGAGCTAAAAATAGGTCAGAACAACAGGGACTTAACACAGGTGGCGTCATCTGTTTGTTCAGTATTTCAAAGAACACTAAATAATGAAGTAATTTCTATACCCCGTGGACATTCCGCAGAGTATATGTTAAGGACTTTCTGAAAACAACTCAAAGTTTATCTGAGGCAGATTTCCACCAGTATACAGAGAGATAGACTTCTACTCGGAATGCAATGCATCGTCCAATGCAATGGGTCAAGAAAGTATTCTATATGGTCCTTGCTGTCGTTGGTGTTCCTGGTAAATCACAAATGCTTTAAAATTATATGAATCTATGTGTGAGTCTGTGCCTGCTTTTAATCTGTTCAATGTGCCATATGCTGTTTAATGTGTTATACGCTGATCTGATGCTGACTATTGTGCAGATATCTGTGATATTTTCCCAATCGCTTGCATGATTTAATTCTGGTTCCTGCACGGAAAATCAAACTGTGGTCACAATTCCTATCAATTATGAAGCGATTATTTATTGAGTCCCACTGTGGGTACTGTTGAATTAGAGATCAGAACACGGAAAGTTTCTGAGGGAAAGTTATAATACAGGTATCTGTGATTGTGTGTTAGATTGGCACTAACTCGAGGGGACCCTGACCATGCAAAATTTGAGCTCTGAGTCACGGGGAAATTGTGCTGATTGTGACTATCAGAACATGTGAGAATGGAACAGGAGTAGTACATTCGTACCTTCCCCACTATTCAATAAGATCACGAATGACATGACTTTTTCTCAATTCGAATTTCCTCCCGTCTGGCACTAACACTTTAGTCGTTTATTTATCAAATAAATCTACTGAAATCAGCATTGAATATATTGAATGTCACAACAGCTACGGCTTTCTGAGGAACAGAGTCGACAGACAAATCACTTTCTGTGTTTGATAGAAATAATCTCTTAACATCCCAAAACCAAGAGAGACCTCTTCTTTTGACTTGGGACCTCCAATTGTAATCTCCCTTCCACGAGGAGACTCCCACTTGGTACCCATCCTTTCAAGAGCCCTCAAGATCTCAAAAACATTAAAGTAAAATACCGCTGATGCTGAAAAACGGGCATTGAAACAGCAAATGTGGAAACATCTCAACCAGTCTGGCAGCGATGGCACATTGTCCCATTGTTTGTGGGAGTGTAATGAGATGAGTTTGCTAAGCACAACAGGAGACCTACCAGGGAGAAGAGAAAAGCAGATTCAAGAATGTGGTTTTCCACGACTTGTGCAGAGTGTGGAATGGAAGCGGGAACAAGAGCCATGCAAGGATCTATCAGAGACAATATAGGTCCAGACCCTGGTTCAGGGCCACTCGCTTACCTGGAAAGAGCAGGAAGAGGGATCCAGGGAAGTTTTGGGGAGTTTGAAATTAAAACAATTCCTGTCATCGCAGGAAAGTTCGAAGTTAAATGGTTGGTGATGGAGTTTACTTAGAGGTGGGGCCAGAACAGATGGTGAGACTTTCGTGTTATTTAAAGTTTTATTAATCCGACTGAAACTAATTAAAATAGGGAAGTAAATTCTTCATATTTCTAACATTATTAATGCAAGAAGTCAGGCTATTTATTTGGCAATATGTTTCAATGTTGATGAGGTTTATTAATATTTTTAGAATGTATCAATATTTGTAAGAGTTGAGGTTTATTAATGATGGTGTGGTTTGTTGAAACAGTTGCTTTTATTAAAATAGAAAGGAATAATGGCATTGAAAATTGTATATTGCGCAATTATGTTTACTATCAGCCGTGTTCAAGTGATCAACTGCAATGAACAGTGAACAGCAGAAGCAACACCTCTGGAATGGGCCATCATCATCTCAGGGATAATTCGGCCACAGTCAACGTTCATTCCCAGCAAAGGGAGAGGCAGAGAGAACAGTTACAGTGCTCACTGTATCCCGAAAAAGACAGGGATTAAGTTCAAGAAGAAAAAGTAAGAAAATATGGAGGATGGGGTGTGGAATGGACTGCCTGCAGTGATAGTGGAGTCAGACACTTTAGGAACATTTAAGCGGTTATTGGATAGGCACATGGAGCACACCAGGATGATAGGGAGTGGGATAGCTTGATCTTGGTTTCAGATAAAGCTCGGCACAACATCGTGGACCGAAGGGCCTGTTCTGTGCTGTACTGTTCTATGTTCTATGTTAACATGACGAAGGACCAGATTCACTGTCGAAAGAGAAGAGAACTTACAAACAACTCAAATAAGAGAAGCAAAGAGAGAGCAGGATAAAATAATGGCTTCTTGTTGTAAGAGAATATCACAGTTTTAGTTTCAATAACAGATAGTAA
The DNA here is from genome assembly GCF_964213995.1 of Mustelus asterias. Taxonomy (NCBI): domain Eukaryota; kingdom Metazoa; phylum Chordata; class Chondrichthyes; order Carcharhiniformes; family Triakidae; genus Mustelus; species Mustelus asterias. The sequence continues at coordinate 1,043,691 of NW_027590155.1, forward strand.
GAGGACGATAGGGACGAATGGTGGTGGTGGCGGGGGGGGGGGGGCGGTGGATGATTTATGATTGGCGATATAGGTCATAGTTACCATCAAATGAAGAGTTAACATTCACTTTTAAGAGGGGAGACTGCAAATTTCAAGTAGCCAATACCAACCAAGCAATCCACCTATGGGACTCATGCATCCTCAGTTTGAATTCTTATCTGTAACTCTTCCCTTCCTCCATCACCCACCTCACTGTCAGTTCAAGAAGGCCGATCACCTTCTCAAAGGCAACATGGGCTTTCACACCAAATGTTGGCCTTATCAGAGGCGTGCCGACGCCATGAAATAATATGTTAATCAGAGTTGCTGTGTCATTTCCATGTTCTGTTCCCTTCTCTGTCTACAGTTAATTTAATGGCGATTCTGGTCCTGCTCCGGGGGAAGTGTGGCCTCTCCAGCTGCACCACTCGCTACCTGGTGGCCATGGCAGCCGGGGATCTGATGGTTATTATCTTTGAGATCATACTGCGGCGGTTCTCTTTGTATTATTACCCATGGTGTTTCCTGGACTTGACCCCCGTGTGCAGTGCTGTCAGTGTCCTTCGCCGTGCAGCCATGGACTGTTCTGTCTGGTTCACCGTCATGTTCACCTTTGACCGATTTATTGCCATGTGTTCCCAGAAGCTGAAAGCTAAATATTGCACCAAAAAAACTGCGGCTGTGGTTCTTGCAACAACAACCTTTCTACTCTGTCTAAAAAATGTGCCTCGTTACTTTAGATATGAACCCAAGAAAATAATCAACAATGTATCGTGGTTATGCAAAAATAAGAGAATTTTTTACACTGATCCTAGGTGGCAGGGGTTCACTAACTTTTCAACAGCATTAACTCCAATGATCCCATTCGCAGTAATTCTGATCCTTAACGCTCTGATTTTCCGACGCATTTTAATGGCCAGCCGAGCTCGCAAGTCACTGAAGGGTCAGAGCAAGGGAGACAAACACAGTGACCCAGAGATGGAGAGCAGAAAGAAGTCTATTATTTTACTCTTTGCCATATCCAGCAACTTCATAATTCTGTGGTTATTCTATGTTTTATATATGCTGGATGTGCCAGAACTCTTTTTAGATGACAGTGGTTATGATATCTTTGAGGACATCGCCTATATGCTGCAGAGTTTAAGCTGCTGCACAAACACCTTTATTTATGTGGCCGCTCAGCCCAAATTCAGAACAGAGTTAAAGAAAATGCTGAAATATCCGTTTGTATCGATTGCTCAGTACATTGATTGAAACAACAGTTTAAAAAAATCCATAGGGACAGGAACATGGTGGTCCTGTGAGCAGAGATATGATAGATATCCAGCTCAAGAAGAGCAAGATGTGACATGCGGGGAGGAGGTGAAGGGAAGTGTCTGCAGGAATGAACTGCATTGGAGGGATGTGCGCGGCGCAGGGAGAGAGAGAGAGCAGAAGAACCAGAGCTTGACTTCTACAAGGTCAGACAGGGCGAGGGGAAGGCTGCGAAGGACAAGGGGTGAACTTGACCTAACCCAGCATAAAGAGATCAGAAACAAAGTATCGCCTGAATGTATTGATTTAAACAGTTCCTAAACTTGAAAACAGCGGAAAGGGAGCTTGTTAATTGAACATTTCGGGGTATCTATTGGACCGAGGAGGGTTTTTTGCTGTCAGCATGTTGCCGTTTCTGGGATTTTGCTGTGTGAAGAGGACAAGTGTGTGGCTTTCTACCTGACAGCAATGTTGCAGAAACAGATGAAGGGAGAGAGGGAAAGACAGAGAAAAAGAATCAGGGAGAGAGATAGAGCGGCTGGATGTTGTGTGTTAGAGGCAGAGGGAGAGGTACAAGCTGCTATTGAGGTGCGGGGTTCTAAATGGGGGACAGGGTCTCCATTTAATTCTGAGGCTCCCGGGATGTGGATTTCACTGCCCCAGCCTCACTCTGCCTCACTCTGTACCTCTGTATAAAAACTGAGCACATTTCAATCACACTCCACACTGTTGACTGCATCTTGTGGGATCTTTCTCAGCAAGATCAGGGGCTTCGTTATAAAAACCGTCATGCTTTTCATGAAGGACGTTTACCCTTTCAGGAATGAAGGGATATACCCAGACTTGAGAAAATGCCCACAGACACAGGGGTGTGTGTGCGTGTGTGTGTTTGTCTGGCTGTTGTCTTGGTGTGTTTCTATGTATGTGCGTGCGTCTGTGTGTGAGTGTTCATGTGTTTGTGTGGGTGCATGCCTGTGTCTATGTCTCAGTTTGTTTTTCTGTGTGTGCAGCTTTGTGTGTTCCATGTGTTTGTGTGTATGTGTGTGCCTATATATATGTGTGTGTATGTGTGCGAGCGTGAGTGTATGTGTGTTTGTTTGTCTCAGTGCGTTTGTGTGTGCATGCATGTGTGCATGTGGGTGTGACGGGAGACAGAGTGAGGGAAGACAGTGAGGGGCGACTTTGAGGCATCGCACAGTGCGGGAATAATGCGAAGGGAAAAAGAGTGAGGGGGGAGAGAGTGAGATGGAGAGAGCAAGGCGGAATAGTGCAAGAGGAGGATAGAGCGACGGGCAAAGTGTATAACGGGAAAAGAGTTGGGGAGAATGTGAGGGAAGAGAAAGTGAGGGGGAGAGTGAATGAGTGGGAGAAGGGTTTCAGGGTGCGAAGGAATAGTGTGATAGGACAGAGTAAGAGGGGGAAGGAATAAAGGAGTTGAGGGAGTGAGATACTGGGTAAGGGACGAGCAGATGGGGTGAGAGAGAGAGATTGATGAGGTGAGAGGGGAGTTAACAGAAAGCAGAATATACTGGCCAGTTTGAATTTAATCTCAATTCATGAATTCTAACTTTCTATCTGAAGGAATTCACATCTGAGGATTCCAGTTAAAAATCCCAGTGACCCTCCCACTGTGATGTTGCTGAAAATGCTGTATTTAGTAAGTGGAAATATTATATCTCACAATGAGCAAATAAAATTTAATCAGATTTCTAGAGCAAGCAAATCCTAATTGAGGTAAGAAGAACAAAACTGTACACAATGCTCCAGGTCTGGTCTGGCCAAGGTTCTGTGCAATTGCAGCAAGACATCTTTACTGCTTTACACAAATCCCCTTGTGACGAAGGCCAACGGACCATTAACCTTGCTAAATGATTGCAGTCCCTGCATGCTAGCTTTTAGAGTCCCATGAACAAGGACACCCAGAACTTTCTGGATATCATCTATTTCCAATTTTGCACCATTGCATAATTACTTTGTTTCCCTGTATTTTCTACCAAATTTGGAGAACTAGACACTTATCCATGTTATATTCCATCTGCCCTGTCCTTGCCCATTTACACAGCCTGTCCAAATCCCGCTGAAGAACCATCACAAGTGTGTGTGTGTGTGCGTGTGTGTGTGTGAGTGTGTGTGGGTGGGTGGGTGTGTGTTTGTGTGGCTTCAAGGTGATTTAAACAAGTTGATTAAGTGGGCAAATACACAGGGAATGCAATGTAACGTAGATAAAAATAGTATCATGTAATTAAATGTGAATTTATCCATTTTGGATGGAGAAAGAGAATTGTATAGTATTCTTTAAATGGTGACATAGTAAATTTTAGAAAATTCAGAAATCAAATTCACAACAAAGTGTTGGATTGGACATAGAACAAAGAACAACAAAGAACAAAGAACAATACAGCACAGGAACAGGCCCTTCGGCCCTCCGAGCCCGCGCCGCTCCCCGGTCCAGGATTGAATCCTGAATCCAGGATCCCCGCCCAATTTTCCAGCCTACCTACATCCTAATATCCTATCCACCGAGCTGTCCCTCACAGTTACGATGCTTTGTTCATCACAACCTATTAACTCACCCCCACCCCCCCATTCCAGACCATGTGATCTCCAGGGAGAGGCGAAAACCCAGAGTGAAAACCCCAGGGCCAATGTGGGGAAAAAAAAATCTGGGAAATTCCTCTCCGACCCCCTGTGGCGATCGAAACGAGTCCAGGAGATCACACTGGCACTGATCAGAAAATGCTTCCCAACCCTATTCATTTCCACTTCTGCTTTACGAACACCATCTGAATTCCCTTCCCCCGAGACAGGCTCCCAACTATCCGCAGTCTCGCACTGTACTGGCACCAGCAAGATGATCATAGAATGAAGCCTTGAAACGAGAAACAAAGAACAATTAGCCCGCGCCGCTCCCTGGTCCAAACTAGACCACTCTTTTGTATCCCTCCATTCCCACTCCGTTCATACAGCTGTCTAGATAAGTCTTAAACGTTCCCAGTGTGTCCGCCTCCACAACCTTGCCCGGCAACACATTCCAGGCCCCCACGACCGTTTGTGTAAAATATGTCCTTCTGATATCTGTGTTAAACCTCCCCGCTTCACCTTGAACCTATGACCCCTCGTGAACGTCACCACCGACCCGGTGAAAAGCTTCCCACCGTTCACCCTATCCATGCCTTTCATAATTTTATACACCTCTATTAAGTCTCCCCTCATCCTCCGTCTTTCCAAGGAGAACAACCCCAGTTTCCCCAATCTCTCCTCATAACCAAGCCCCTCCATACCAGGCAACATCCTGGTAAACCTCCTCTGTACTCTCTCCAAAGCCTCCACGTCCTTCTGGTAGTGTGGCGACCAGAACTGGACGCAGTATTCCAAATGCGGCCGAACCAACGTTCTATACATCTGCAACATCAGACCCCAACTTTTATACTCTATGCCCCGTCCTATAAAGGCAAGCATGCCATGTGCCTTCTTCACCACCTTCTCCACCTGTGACGTCACCTTCAAAGATCTGTGGACTTGCACACCCAGGTCCCTCTGCGTCTTTACACTCTTTATGGTTCTTCCATTTATCGTGTAGCTCCTCCCGACATTATTCCCACCAAAATGCATCACTTCGCATTCATCAGGATTGAACTCCATCTGCCATTTCTTTGCCCAAATTTCCAGCCTATCTATATCCTTCTGAAGCCTCTGACAATGTTCCTCACTATCTGCAAGTGCTGCCAGTTTTGTGTCGTCCGCAAACTTACTGATCACCCCAGTTACTCCTTCTTCCAGATCATTTATATAAATCACAAACAGCAGAGGTCCCAATACAGAGCCCTGCGGTACACCACTAATCACAGGCCTCCAGCCGGAAAAAGACTCTTCCACTACCACCCTCTGTCTTCTCTGACCAAGCCAGTTCTCCACCCATCTAGCCACCTCCCCCTTTATCCCATGGGATCCAACCTTTTTCACCAGCCTACCATGAGGGACTTTGTCAAACGCTTTACTAAAGTCCATATAGACAACATCCACGGCCCTTCCTTCGTCAACCATTTTGGTCACTTCTTCAAAAAACACCACCAGGTTAGTGAGGCATGACCTCCCTCTCACAAAACCATGCTGACTATCGTTAATGAGTTTATCCCTTTCTAAATGCGCATACATGCTATCTCTAAGAATCTTCTCCAACAACTTCCCCACCACGGACGTCAAGCTCACCGGCCTATAATTACCCGGGTTATCCTTCCTACCCTTCTTAAATAACGGGACCACATTGGCTATCCTCCAATCCTCTGGGACCTCACCTGCGTCCAGTGACGAGACAAAGATTTGCGTCAGAGGCCCAACGATTTCACCTCTCGTCTCCCTGAGCAGCCTTGGATAGATTCCATCAGGCCCTGGGATTTGTCAGTCTTTATATTCTCTAACAAACCTAACACTTCCTCCTTTGTAATGGAGATTTTCTCCAACGGTTCAACACTCCCCTCCGAGACACTCCCAGTCAACACAAGGCTTTCTACAAATATGTCAAGAGTAAAAGGATGAGATGTGAAGGCATAGGACCCTTAAAAGGTGAAGGGGGAAAAGTTTGTGCGGAACCGTTAGAAATGGCGGAGGTGCTTAATGAATACTTTACCTCGGTATTCACGGTGGAAAGGGATCTGGGTGGTTGTACTGCTGGTTTGCGGTGGACAGAAAGGATCGAGCATGTGGACATAAAGAAAGAGGATGTGTTGGAACTATTGAATGGCATCAAGGTTGGTAAGTCGCCGGGACCGGATGGGATGTACCCCAGGTTACTGTGGGAGGCGAGGGAGGAGATTGCGGAGCCTTTGGCGATGATCTTTGCATCGTCGATGGAGACGGGAGAGGTTCCGGAGGATTGGAGGATTGCAGATGTGGTCCCTATATTCAAGAAAGGGAACAGGGACAGCCCGGGAAATTACCGACCGGTGAGTCTAACCTCAGTGGTTGGTAAGTTGATGGAGAGGATCCTGAGAGACAGGATTTATGATCATCTAGAGAAGTTTAGTATGATCAAAAGTAGTCAGCACGGCTTTGTCAAGGGCAGGTCGTGCCTTACGAGCCTGGTTGAGTTCTTTGAAAATGTGACCAAACACATTGACGAAGGAAGAGCGGTGGATGTGGTCTATATGGACTTCAGCAAGGCGATCGATAAGGTCCCCCATGCAAGACTTCTTGAGAAAGTGAGAGGGCATGGGATCCAAGGGGCTGTTGCCTTGTGGATCCAGAACTGGCTTGCCTGCAGAAGGCAGAGAGTGGCTGTGGAGGGGTCTTTCTCTGCATGGAGGTCAGTGACCAGTGGAGTGCCCCAGGGATCTGTTCTGGGACCCTTGCTGTTTGTCATTTTCATAAATGACCTGGATGAGGAAGTGGAGGGATGGGTTGGTAAGTTTGCTGACGACACCAAGGTAGGTGGTGTTGTGGATAGTTTGGAGGGATGTCAGAAGTTGCAGCGAGACATAGATAGAATGCAAGGCTGGGCGGAGAAGTGGCAGATGGACTTCAACCCGGATATGTGTGTAGTGATCCATTTTGGCAGATCCAATGGGATGAAGCAGCAGTATAATATGAAGGGTACCATTCTTAGCAGTGTAGAGGATCAGAAGAACCTTGGGGTCCGGGTCCATAGGACTCTTAAATCGGTCTCGCAGGTGGAGGATGCGGTCAAGAAGGCGTACGGAGTACTAGCCTTCATTAATCGAGGGATTGAGTTTAGGAGTCGGGAGATAATGCTGCAGCTTTATAGGACCCTGGTTAGACCCCACTTGGAGTACTGCGCGCAGTTCTGGTCACCTCATTACAGGAAAGATGTTGAAGCCATTGAAAGGGTGCAGAGGAGATTTACAAGGATGTTGCCTGGATTGGGGGGCATGCCTTATGAGGATAGGTTGAGGGAGCTTGGTCTCTTCTCCCTGGAAAGACGAAGGATGAGAGGTGACCTGATAGAGGTTTACAAGATGTTGAGAGGTCTGGATAGGGTAGACTCTCAGAGGCTATTTCCAAGGGCTGAAATGGTTGCTACGAGAGGACACAGGTTTAAGGTGCTGGGGGGTAGGTACAGAGGAGATGTCAGGGGTAAGTTTTTCACTCAGACGGTGGTGGGTAAGTGGAATCGGCTGACGTCGGTGGCGGTGGAGGCAAACTCGTTGGGGTCTTTTAAGAGACTTCTGGATGAGTACATGGGATTTAATGGGATTGAGGGCTATAGATAGGCCTCGAGGTAGGGATATGATCGGCGCAACTTGTGGGCCGAAGGGCCTGTTTGTGCTGTGGCTTTCTATGTTCTATGTTCTAACACATCCCTCTCCTTTGTGAATACCGACGCAAAGTATTCATTTAGGATCTCCCCTACTTCTTTGGGCTCCAAGCATAAGTCCCCACTTTTGTCCCTGAGAGGTCCGATTTTTTCCCTAACAACCCTTTTGTTCCTAACGTATGAATAAAATGCCTTGGGATTCTCCTTAATCCTGTCTGCCAAGAACATTTCGTGACCCCTTTTTGCTCTTCTAATTCCCCGTTTGAGTACGTTCCTACTTTCTTTGTACTCCTCCAGAGCTCCCTCCGTTTTTCGCTGCTTGGACCTAACATACGCCTCTCTTTTCTTTTTGACCAGTCCCTCAATTTCCCTGGTTATCCACGGTTCTCTAATCCTACCCTTCCTATCCTTCTTTTTTACAGGCACCTGCTTGTCCTGTAGCCCTAACAACTTTTCCTTAAAAGACTGCCACATACCAGATGTGGATGTACCCTCAAACAGCCTCTCCCAATCAAGAGCTGCCAATTTCTGCCTGATCCCAATAAAGTTAGCCTTCCCCCAATCCAACACCTTACCCTTGGGACACCACTCATCCTTTTCCATCACTATCCTGAAGCTAACAGAATTGTGGTCACTATTTGCCACATGTTCCCCTACCAAAACTTTGAAGACCTGACCGGGCTCATTCCCCAGTACCAGGTCCAGTGTAGCCCCCTCTCTCGTCGGCTGTCTACATATTGTTCCAACGAACCCTCCTGTACACATTTTACGAATTCCTCCCCATCCAGAGTCCCTGCCCTCAGCGATTTCCAGTCTATACCAGGGAAATTGAAGTCTCCCACTACAACAACCCTATATTTCCTGCACCTATCCAGTATCTCCTGACATATCCATTCTTCCACTTCCCTTGGGCTGTTGGGGGGCCTGTAGTACACATGTTCAATTATAAACCCAGGATTAAAGTTCAAACATACAATATGTTCACACTCTTCATTAGTTTCCTCACAGTTACTTCCCTGCCTACCTTAATATCATTAGCAAATTTATAATTGATATATATCGTTCCTTCATCCAACTTACAGATATCGGAACAGCAGCACTGATCATCGTTACGTATACCATTAAAAAGTGGATAGAGAAAATCACAAGGAACACCAATCAGAGCGAGAACAGGATAATAAAAATACTGAATAACATAAAGTGCGTATTCGATCCGTGTATCCATCCATCTGGCTGTAGTGGCAAGGTGAAGCCACACTGGTAAACCCCTTTCCAATGTTGTAACATTCGAATCTATTGTTCTGAGATCCTGATCCATTGCTTTATCATCCCAAACTATTGTTCTCAGATTCTCATCCATTGCTGAACCGTTCCAAATTATTGCTCTCAGAATTGGATCAATTGTTGTCATCTTTCAAACTACAGTTCCAATCCCTCCCATAACTCTCACTTGAGCCACCGTTTCCTGTTGCTGCTGTTACCAGTTCATAACTTATCGAGGTGACTCCCTTATAAATGAAACAATGACGCCCTCCCGTGAGACATAATTGTCACGAATCCATGGAGAATGAAATTAATATCTGTCACGAAACAAACAGGTTACGTTAACCCGTTTTGATTTTTGGATTCCGGGGCTTCAAAAACAACAATGGTCAGTTGACTGGCCGTGACTAGTTTAACATTATTTAATATAGTTATTGATAACAAACAGTTTGGCTGTAGCAAATTATCTGCATTGCCGAGACAAATCGACAGTTGACAGCTGATCACTGATCCGAGAGGAGCACCGAGAGAGTGGCAAGGAATGCACATTTTTTTCCTGCATTCTCCAGGCTCATCATGTGTCACCACTTTGATATTTGACAGTCAAAACGGTATATTCCCTGAGACAGGTTGGACAGCCAACCGCATTCGGGATCAGCATATTTGAATCATCGACTCTACCCACCATCATGTACCCCCCACCCCCCAACGTCCCCTCCCACTCCTCCCCCCCCCCCCCCACCCCGCCCCCCCTCCCCCCACCTCCCCCCCCACGAACAATTACCATTCACTTTCCCCTTGCCCTATCGTATGTCGCCACTCGGGCTGAATCTCTAAGCCTGGTTTGTCGCAAACCTCAATCCAGACATCCATTCACAAAGGTCACCTAAAAATGGGGTGTGGGGTTTCTTTTGGAGGGGGGTCCGAGTGTAAGTGAGTTGATAGAGTGGAAGTAAGGTGACAGAGACTGAAAGTGCATGTGCATTAACACAAACTAGCGGAAATGTTCGACGTAGAGGAATATGAGAGGGGCGATTAATTCTGGGGCCGAATGGCAAAACGTTGGAGTGTCAATTTGAGGTGAATTGAGACCAATTGAGACCAGGATCCTTCAGCAAGATAACTGATGAGAGTTCAAATAATTAACAAAAAAAACAGAGTCAATTGCTTCGAGATACGTTGAAGTGAAATTCAATGATATTCAATCCCACAAAGGCCCTATCCCTGTAACCCCATATGTTTACCCTGCTAGTCCCTCTGATATTCAGTGGCAATTGACCATGGCCAATCATCCTAACTCGCACATCTTTGGCACGTGGGAGGAAACCGGAGCACCCGGAGGTAACCCACGCAGACATGGGGAGAATGTACAGACTCCATACAGACAGTCACCCGAAGCCGATATTGAACACGGGCCCTTGGCGCTGTGAGGCAGCAGTGTTATCCACTGTGCCACCGTGCCGCCCATATGAGACTGCAAATCCCAAACTTAACCGGGTGAATGGCTTCCCAAAAGGAAAACCAAATGTGAAACTTCGATTCTGCAAGGACAGAAATATTTTTTTGCAATGTATGATCTGGTACATGTAAGGAATTTAGGGGATGGTTCCGATGAGTCCATGGCATTGTTATGAAAGAAAAAAACATGACCAGATTCTTACAAGGCAAATTTCAGGCAAAAGCGCTAAACAGAGAAATATCGAAACCAAAAGTAGGAGTATCAAGGTCAAGGGTGGGTACCGGTAGACAGGAAGGTGGGTTGAAGTGTGTCTACTTCAATGCAAGGAGCATCCGGAACAAGGTGGATGAACTTGGGGCATGGATTGCTACTTGGGACTACGATGTTGTGGCCATTACGGAGACGTGGGTAGAACAAGGACAGGAATGGTTGTTGGACGTTCCGGGGTATAGATGTTTCAGTAAGTGTAGGGAAGCTGGTAAAAGAGGTGGAGGAGTAGCATTGTTAATCAAGGATAGTTTAACGGCTGCGGAAAAGCACTTTGAGGGGGATATGCACACTGAGGTAATATGGGCTGCAGTTAGAAACAGGAAAGGAGCGGTCACGTTGTTAGGAGTTTACTATAGGCCCCCAAATAGTAATAGAGATGTGGAGGAAGAAATTGCTAAGCAGATTATGGATACGCGTGGGGGTCACAGGGTAGTTGTCATGGGGGACTTTAACTTTCCAAATATTGATTGGAACCTTTGTAGGTCGAATAGTTTGGATGGGGCACTTTTTGTGCAGTGTGTGCAGGAGGGTTTCCTGACACAATATGTGGATAGGCCGACAAGGGGTGAGGCCACATTGGATTTGGTACTGGGAAATGAACCGGGCCAAGTGTTAGATTTGGTTGTGGGAGAGAACTTTGGAGATAGTGACCACAATTCTGTGTCTTTTGTTATTGCAATGGAGAGGGATAGGGCCGGACGGCAGGGCAAGGCTTACAATTGGGGGAGAGGTAATTATGATGCGATTAGGCAAGAATTAGGGGGCATAAGATGGGAACAGAAACTGTCAGGGAAAGGCACTGATGAAAAGTGGAACTTTTTCAAGGAACAAATACTGGGTGTCCTTGATAGGTATGTCCCTGTCAGGCAGGGAGGAAATGGCCGAGTGAGGGAACCGTGGTTCACAAAAGAGGTGGAATGTCTTGTGAAAAGGAAGAGGGAAGCTTATGTAGGGATGAGGAAACAAGGTTCAGATGGCTCGATTGAGGGTTACAAGTTAGCAAGGAATGAGCTGAAAAAGGGGCTGAGGAGAGCTAGGAGGGGACATGAGAAGTCCTTGGCGGGTCGGATCAAGGAAAACCCCAAGGCTTTTTACTCTTATGTGAGGAATAAAAGAATGACCAGGGTGAGGTTAGGGCCGGTCAAGGACAGTGGTGGGAACTTGTGTATGGAATCAGTAGAGATAAGCGAGGTGATGAATGAATACTTTTCTTCAGTGTTCACCAAGGAGAGGGGCCATGTTTTTCAGGAAGAGAAGGTGTTACAGGCTAATAGGCTGGAGGAAATAGATGTTCGGAGGGAGGCTGTATTGGCAGTTTTGAATAAACTGAAGGTCGATAAGTCCCCTGGGCCTGATGAAATGTATCCTAGGATTCTTTGGGAGGCGAGGGATGAGATTGCAGAGCCTTTGGCTTTGATCTTTGGGTCCTCGCTGTCCACGGGGATGGTGCCAGAGGACTGGAGAGTGGCAAATGTTGTTCCTCTGTTTAAGAAAGGGAATAGAAATGACCCTGGTAATTATAGACCGGTTAGTCTGACTTCGGTGGTTGGTAAATTGATGGAAAAGGTCCTTAGGGATGGGATTTACGACCATTTAGAAAGATGCGGATTAATCCAGGATAGTGAGCACGGATTTGTGAAGGGCAAATCGTGCCTCACAAATTTGATAGAATTTTTTGAGGAGGTAACTAGGTGTGTTGATGAAGGTAGGGCGGTTGATGTCATATACATGGATTTTAGTAAGGCGTTTGATAAGGTCCCCCATGGCCGGCTTATGATGAAAGTAAGGAGGTGTGGGATAGAGGGAAAGTTGGCCGATTGGATAGGTAACTGGCTATCTGATCGAAGACAGAGGGTGGTGGTGGATGGAAAATTTTCGGACTGGAGGCAGGTTGCTAGCGGAGTGCCGCAGGGATCGGTGCTTGGTCCTCTGCTCTTTGTGATTTTTATTAATGACTTAGAGGAAGGGGCTGAAGGGTGGATCAGTAAATTTGCTGATGACACCAAGATTGGTGGAGTAGTGGATGAGGTGGAGTGGTGTTGTAGGCTGCAAAGAGACATAGATAGGATGCAAAGCTGGGCTGAAAAATGGCAAATGGAGTTTAACCCTGATAAATGTGAGGTGATTCATTTTGGTCGGACTAATTTAAATGTGGATTACAGGGTCAAAGGTAGGGTTCTGAAGACTGTGGAGGAACAGAGAGATCTTGGGGTCCATATCCACAGATCTCTAAAGGTTGCCACTCAAGTGGATAGAGCTGTGAAGAAGGCATATAGTGTGTTAGCTTTTATTAACAGGGGGTTGGAGTTTAAGAGCCGTGGGGTTATGCTGCAACTGTACAGGACCTTGGTGAGACCGCATTTGGAATATTGCGTGCAGTTCTGGTCACCTCACTATAAGAAGGATGTGGAAGCGCTGGAGAGAGTGCAGAGGAGATTTACCAGGATGCTGCCTGGTTTGGAGTGTCGGTCTTATGAGGAAAGGTTGAGGGAGCTGGGGCTGTTCTCTCTGGAGCGGAGGAGATTGAGGGGAGACTTAATAGAGGCTTATAAAATGATGAAGGGGATAGATCGAGTGAACGTTCAAAGACTATTTCCTCGGGTGGATGGAGCTATTACAAGGGGGCATAACTATAGGGTTCATGGTGGGAGATATAGGAAGGATATCAGAGGTAGGTTCTTCACGCAGAGAGTGGTTGGGGTGTGGAATGGACTGCCTGCAGTGATAGTGGAGTCAGACACTTTAGGAACATTTAAGCGGTTATTGGATAGGCACATGGAGCACACCAGGATGGTAGGGAGTGGGATAGCTTGATCTTGGTTTCAGATGAAGGTCGGCACAACATCGTGGGCCGAAGGGCCTGTTCTGTGCTGTACTGTTCTATGTTCTATGTACGCCATTCGGCCCCTTGAGCCTGCCCCGCCATTCATTTCGATCATGGCTGATCATCAAATTCAATATCATGATCCCCTCCCCCGCCCTCCCCCCCTCCCCACCTCCCTCCTCCCCCCTCCCCACCTCCCTACTCCCCCCCACCCTCCTCCCCCCCTCTACACCTACCACCCCCCGCCCCATCAATATACCTTGTCCCCTTGAGCTGCATCTAATTTCTTCTTGAAATCAGATAAAGTTTTGGTCTCAATTACAATCGGTTGTACCGAACTCCACATGCTCACCACCTTCTGGGTGAAGAAAATCCTCCTCACCTTAGCTCTGAAAGGTTTAAGCCGTATCCACAAACTATGACCCTAGTTCTGGACTCCCCCCGCCATTACAGAGATTCTTTCGGAATCAACCCTGTCTAACGCTATTTGAATTTTATAAATTTCTCTGAGATCCCCTATCACTCGTTTAAATTCAACGGAATCTAATCCTAACCGGCTTAATCTCTCGTCATACGGCACACCTGTCATAGAGCCATAGAGGTTTACAGAATCGAGACAGGCCCTTGGGCCCAAATTGTCCATGCCGCCAGTTCTTAAACCCCTAAGCTAGTCCCAATTGCCCACATTTGGCCCATATCCCTCTGTACCCATCTTAGCCATGTAACTTCCTAAACGCTTTTTAAAAGACAAAGTTGTGCCTGCCTCTACTACTAACTCGGACAGCTTATTCCAGACACCCACCACCCTCTGTGTCAAAAAAATGTCCATCTGGGCCCTTTTGCATCTCTCCCCTCTCACCTTGAACCTATGCCCTCTAGTTTTAGACTCCCCTACCTTTGGGGAAAGATATTGACTATCCAGCTGATCTATGCCCCTCATTATGTTATAGACTTCTATTAGATCTCCTCTAAGCCTCCTACGCTCCAGAGAGAGAAGTCCCAGTCTAACCAGCCTTTTGTTATAACTGGAAACATCAAGTCCCGTTGCATCCTCGTGAGGTTTTTCTGCACTCTTTCCAGTTTAATAATATACTTTCTAGATTTGGGTGACCAGACCTGTACACAGTGTTCCAAGTGTGGCCTTACCAATGTCTTGTCCAACTTCAACAATTCGCCCCAACTCCTGTATTCAATGTTCTGACTAATGCATACTCTGTGACTCCGCTGCCACACACACACTCACTCCCTCATTCCCACACACTGTAACACTCACACACCCACTACAGTATAAACTTACACTCTCCAACCGCCCCCCTTCCCACCAAATACAAACTTACCCGTTCACGCACTCTCTCCCTCACTCCCACACACAGCAACACTCACACCCTCACTCCAGTATAAATTTACACTCTCCAACTCCCCCTCAAAATGCACACTCATCCGCTCACACATTCGCTCCCTCACTCCCACACGCAGCAGCACTCACACTCTCACTACAGTATAAATTTACACTCTCCAACTCCCCCATCAAATTCACACTCACCCGCTCACAAACTCAGTTGCTCTCTTACCCCACACGTAATCACTCACTGTCTGACTCAGACAGATGCACACGAACAATCTAGAGACTCACTCTCTCTTCCAGTTACAGTCACACTCAAGCTTTCTCTGCAACACACTCACTTCCTCAATGCAACACAACCACAAACCGAGTCTCTCATTCCCACACACAAATATAGACTAACCACCTCACTCACTTACATAGATACACTCAAACAAGCACAGACAAAACAGCAAGTCTATATCCCTCTCACATGCATGCATGCACTCCCAATTTCACATGCAAGCCAACATTCACAAACACACGCAAACACTGTCTTTGTCTTTTCCCACGCTCACACACACACACACACATTTCTCTCTTGCACACCTTTCTCTCACACGTACAATCACACTCATTTTCACATTCCCACAATCTCTCACCCACACTCGCACATGTCCTGTCGCTGGTCTTTCTGACACAACACAGACACACACACACATGCACGCACACAGGCAGAGTTTATTTTCTTTTGTTCAGGTGCAATATTCCCAGGCAACAGTGAATGGAGCAGTAACGCTGAACGTTAAAGTAACTTTTTAATTCAAGTGTTTACTTTGTTCTATGTCCATTATCTATGTGACTGTGTATTTCACTTTCTTGCAACTAACCTATTTACTGGTTTGATACTAACACGTGGAACATGTGGTCTCTCCAAATGTGTCACCTGCTAGTTAGTGGCCATGGCAACAGCAGAAATATTTGTCATTATTTTCGACGTGATAATGAAGCAGATTCCGCATGTTTACCTTTTACATTTTTTATTATTTGCTGCACTCTCTCAAAAGGTGCAATATCCACAGTAGAATTCTTCGCACAGCCACGGACTGTTCTGTTTGGTTCACCGTGACTGTCACCTTTGATAGATTTGTGGCCAGATGTTGCAGAAAGCTGAGAAGTAAACACTGCACCGTGAAATCCGCAGCGGTGATTCTGGGAACAGTAACTGGGTTGAGCTGTTTAAAAAACATGTTCTGGTGTTTTACGTTCACAGGTTCAGCTGCGTTTATGAAAAGACTATGGCTTTGTAGACTTACAGGCGGCTTTATAAGCTCCCCTATGTGGGCATCAATCGAATTGCGGCAATATATTTTAACACCTTGTATTCCATTTATCCTGATTATAATGCTCAATATCTTCACCGTCAGAAACATTTTAGTGACCAGCAGAGCCCGTAGGAGACTCCGTGCTCAGAGCACTGAGAAGACTCACCTAGACCCAGAAATGGAGAATAGGAGGAAATCCATCATTTTACTGTTTGCTATATCAGCGAATTGTATTCTGTTATGGGGATTGTTGGTGTTTTCTTCGATACAGACACGCATGACATTTCTCCAGATTACGGATATTGCTGTGGGCTATTTTATCATAAAATTGGGCACCATGCTTCAACTTCTTAGTTGCTGCACAAACACTTGCATCTATGCAATAACACAGACAAAGTTCAGGCAGCAGGTGAAAACTATGCTAATATATCCCTTCAGTAGAATTGTGAAATCTATCCAATGATTCAAATAGATGAATAATTGAAATTTCCCATGAAGTCAAGATCTACTTTTACTTGTAAATGGACCAATTCTTTAAAGTTGTAGACAGTGTGTGGTTGGTTCATGTCACTGTCCATGTGCAGCAACTGTCCCTGAACTAATAGAACATGTGGTGCATCTTAATCTAGGATAGGAAAGGTTGGCTGGGGGGCGGGGGGGGGATGGTAGGGGAATGACAGAGCGGGGGGTGGGGGGGGGGTGGTAGTGGGGTGCAGAGCCTGTCATTATGGCAACAGAACTGGCTGAAGAATATCCCTGTTGCAGTAGAGATGGAATGCAGGCAAAATGATGGTAGCAGAGCAGGGCGGAGGATTGCCGCTAATCAAACAAAGCATGGAAGGTGCCAGCACTGTGCTGGCAGAGTATGGGTAAGAGCACTATGTGTTTTCACAGAGCAGGGATGGGACCTATAACTAGGGTAACACATTGATGAGCATCTGTTTTGGGGCACAATTGTAATGATGTTAATCTCTTAGTAACACAATACAAATTGTGCTGCCATTGTGGTGAAACGTGCAGCCATGGGATATCTCTTTAGCTGCAGCGATGTGGTGTGGCAGTTTTCAGCCAGAATTGGAGGATCTGTTTATGTTAGTGTGCGTTAACAATATTTCAGTGTCTATGTTAGATTTTCTGCCTCTTATAGAATCATAGAAATCATAGAAACCCTACAGTGCAGAAGGAGGCCATTCGGCCCATCGAGTCTGCACCGACCACAATCCCACCCCACATATTTACCCGCTAATCCCTCTAACCTACACATCCCAGGACTCTAAGGGGCAATTTGCCGCTCTTAGATTCAGGACCCCCATTAATTTCAGGGTCTTTGTCAGTATAAAGGTATCTTTCAGTTGCAGCAACCTTAATTGCAGTCTCACTGAAGAGCCCCCATTCCCGACCCCTCCCCCTTCAATCACTGCAAATCACAAACACTTTTAGAACAGTACAATTGCATCTAATGGGAACTCTCTGCTTGGACATTGTCATGTGATTGTACATTAAAGCAATGTAAATGCCATGCAGCTTACAGCTTCAGCTATGTCATCGGGGAGCTGCAGCTAAGCTGTGGCAGTCGGGTGATAGGGTTCTTTTCCTTTGGGCTTTCAGTTACATTTTTGGAAGCAGTTTATCTGCAAGCTAAGAAGCAGACTGATTTTCTCCCTGTTTTTTTTTCTCTTTGTTTGGTTCTGCCTTAAAGGATCTGTGTTTTGGAAAAATAGATCCGACTACAACCTCTTCTGACTTTCTTCACAAGGAAAACGTGGCAAATAGGAACAGGAGGAGACCATTCAGCCGATCACAGGCCTGCACCGACAACAGTCCCACCTTATCCCATAACACCTCACACTTACCCTGCTGATCCCCCCGAAACTAGGATCAATTTGTCATGGCCAATTCACCTAACCCTCACATCTTTTGACTGTGGGTGGGAACTGGAGCACCCGGAGGAAACCATGACCAGCCATGATCACAATGCATGGCACAATGGATCACAATGGATCACAGGCTTTGAATTGAGGCCTAGTCACATCGGCCTTGAATTGAGGACTTGTGACATACAACTGGAATTGAGGCCTAGTCACACAGGCCTTGAATTGAGGCTTAGTAACGCAGGCCTTGAATTGAGGCCAAATAACACACAACTTCAATTGAAGCCTGGTCATACAGGCCTTAAACTGAGGTCTAATCCGCAGGTCTTGTGCTGAGGTCTAGTCACACAGAACTTGTATTGAGGCCTAGTCACACAGAAATTGAATTAAGAACAAGTCACACAGGCCTTGAATTGAGGCCTGGTCACACTGGCCTTGGATTGAGGCCTTGTAACATAGGCCTTGAATTGATGCCTGGCCACACAGGCTTTGAATTGAGGCCCAGTCAGAAAGGCTGTATTATACCTCAGGTACAAAGAACAAGTCCCTTTCCCACTGCCCTCCCCCCCACAGCTCACCCACCCCCAGTGAAACTGAACAATCCTTTCCATCCACAAATCCCACCACCCTGTCTAAAAACACAAGCAGTACTCTGCCTTTCCCCAGGCTCAGGAATGTGAATTTCAGCTCCCTCTCCCTCCCGAGTACTTCGCAGTGAGAGAGGCAGACTGAGAATGTTATAAAGAGAAACTCAGTAAAAGTAGATTGAAGCGCTGCCCTGGGCTCTCACACAGCACCGTGACATTACTGAGAGTAAAGCACAGGCACTGTCCAATTGGCCAATTAAACCGGGTCCCAATCACAGCCTTTTTCATTCCAGGCCCTTGTAAGAACTCGATCAAAATGTCCTCTCTACAGCTCTGTATCACCCTGTTCCTATCTATATCCCACCCTCATTTCCCTCAGTCTTTTATGTTTAAAATATAGACACTGTTGTAGTGTGAGGAATATGGGGCGGGGTTAAGGAGGCACAGAGCATGAGTGCACAGCAAGATCCCACACAGTCTGAACATGTCCAGATACAATGTGATATTTAAGTGAGGATTGAGGTGAAGTCAGTGGGCAATGAGGGACCACACCTCTCCCTCTCTCTCCCTCCCTGCCTCTTCCTTCCACCCCTCCCCAGTTAAAATAAGGGGACATCACTCCAGGTTTGGTGCTGTTTGTACATTTGACATGAACAGGGAACCTTCCACTTCTAGCACAGTCACGCCTCTGATTCCCTCTCTCTTTTACCTCCACCATCCCTGTCCCTATCCACCCCCCTCCTCTCTCTCTCTCCTGCACTTGATGATCTATCTCTTTTCTCTCTCTCTCTGTCTGTTTATCCCCCCCCCCCTATCTCTGTACGCACCCATCACCCTCCTCTCTCTCGCCTGCTCTGGATAATCTCTCTCTCTCTCTCGCCTGCTCTGGATAATCTCTCTCTCGCTCTGACGATGAATCTGGATTGAAATGCTCTCTGAAAGGTTTCTGTCTGACCATTTTAAATCATGTCACCCTGTGACCACTGTTTGTGTTGATCACTGATTCACATCGAGAAACGAGGCTGGGGGCAGTGGTGGGAGATGGAAGCAATAGTGTGTTAGCTTTTATTAACAGGGGGTTGGAGTTTAAGAGCCGTGGGGTTATGCTGCAACTGTACAGGACCTTGGTGAGACCACATTTGGAATATTGTGTGCAGTTCTGGTCACCTCACTATAAGAAGGATGTGGAAGCGCTGGAAAGAGTGCAGAGGAGATTTACCAGGATGCTGCCTGGTTTGGAGGGTAGGTCATATGAGGAAAGGTTGAGGGAGCTAGGGCTGTTCTCTCTGGAGCGGAGGAGGCTGAGGGGAGACTTAATAGAGGTGTATAAAATGATGAAGGGGATAGATAGAGTGAACGTTCAAAGACTATTTCCTCGGGTGGATGGAGCTATTACAAGGGGGCATAACTATAGGGTTCGTGGTGGGAGATACAGGACGGATATCAGAGGTAGGTTCTTTACGCAGAGAGTGGTTGGGGTGTGGAATGGACTGCCTGCAGTGATAGTGGAGTCAGACACTTTAGAAACATTTAAGCGGTTATTGGGTAGGCAGATGGAGCACACCAGGATGATAGGGAGTGGGATAGCTTGATCTTGGTTTCAGATAAAGCTCGGCACAACATCGTGGGCCGAAGGGCCTGTTCTGTGCTGTACTGTTCTATGTTCTATGTTCAATCGCAGTCAGTTGTCAGTACACTGAATTTGGGGAGCGGAACCATGGTCTCCCAGCAGGATAGGCTGCAGGGAAAATACACACAGCAAGATCCCACAAGCAAACTGCTCTGTTACCCTCCCCCCACCACCCCCTCACTGTTACCCTCCATTTCCCATTTCTCTCACTGATAACTCACAATCAAAGGAGAACGATGGGAGACACAGAGAGAGCCGGAAAACCCACAATCACATCCTGAATTAAATGAATTATTTTGTTTTTAACCACCGAGTTCTCCCACTTCAGCACAGACACTGTTCGGGAATGAAGCAAATACAAAAGGACATTCTGAGGGCCCTCTGAGATTAGGCCTTGAATTGAGGCCTAGTCACAGAGGCTGCATTAAACCTCGGGGACAGAGAACAGTTTTCTCCCCCCTCCCGCAGTGAATGAGGACAATCCTCTCCAGCCCCGAAACTGTCCCAGACACCACTGGAAGGAGTGAGAGGGAAAAGGGAGCCAGTGATCCCCAGACCCTGCCCCTTCCACCCTCCCCCCACCCTGCCCCTTCCACCCTCCCCCCACCATTAAAACAACAAATCACATTGGGATTTTCCTCGACTTTATTATAAGATGCAACACAGAAGCAAATAGGTGGAGCAACGGGGAAAGATTGCAGGGAAGTGAGTGAAAAAACGCCCTCGCCCTCTCTCTCCCTCCCTCCTCCTCCACCTCATTCTCTCCCCCTACTCTTGCCCTCTCTCTTGCTCCCCACATTCTAGAACCTTTGATCTCACCCCCTTGCACACTCTGCCTCCCTCACACTTTCCCCTCTTTTCCACTCCCTCTCCCACTGATTCTCTTCCCCTCACCCTCTCTTCTCCTCACTCCCTCCCCCTCATGCCCTCCCAGTCACTTTCCTCCTCACTTAATTTCTCCCTCCCCCTCACTCCCTCCCTCAATTCCTTCCCTTTCACTCCCTTCCCCCTCAGCCTCTGCCCTCACACTCTCCCCTTTACTTTCCATCCCTTAGTCTCTCTCCCTTCACACTTCCCCACTCGCCCTCCCCTCTCTCTCCTCCTCACTCTCTCCCTTCCCCCTCAGTCTTTTCCGTCACACTATTCCACCTCAGACACTCCCCTTCACTATCCGTCCCATCAGCCTCTCTCCCGCTTATGCTCTCTCCCCTCAGTCACTCTTCACTTACTCTCCCCCTCTCTCCTCTGACTCTCTCCCCGTCAGTTCCTCTCCCCGTTCTCTCCCTCCCTCATTCTTCACCTTTCTCCCCCTCACTCCGTTCCTTCACTCCATCTCCGCTCACTTTCTCCCCTTCACTCTACCTCTCATTCTCTTCTCTCTCTCTCCTCACTTTCATCCCCCTCTCTCCCCCTCACTCCCTCCCCTGTATCTCTCCGCTTCACCCTTCTCCTCCCCCTGCGTCCCCCGCACTCCCCTCTCATTCTCTTATCCCTCATGCGCTATCTTCCCGTCACTCTCCCTCCCCTCCTCACAATCTCCCTCCCCCTCACTCTCCCTCCCCCATTCTCTCCCTCACTTTTCACCTATTCTCCCCCTCATTCGACCTCTCATCACGCTCTCCCCTCACACCATCTGCCCTCAACCTCACTCGCTCTTCACCTACTCTCCCCCTCACTCTTTCTGCTCACTCACTCTCTCATTGAGTGTATTTAAGACAGAGATAGATATGTTCTTGATTGGTAAGGGGATCAAATGTTATGGGGGGAAGGCGGGAGAATGGGGTTGGAAACTTATCAGCCGTGATTAAATGGTGGAGGAGACTCGATGAGCAGAATAGCTGAATTCTGCTCCTGTATCTTATGGTCTTTTCAGTTTCACGCTCACTGTTAGCTACAGTATTTACACTAGTCCCCCGCTCTTTATTAGCTTGTGTACGTATTAGTTTCAGCATTCCAATGATTCACAATTAGCATTTAACTAAATAACCAGTATGTATTTAATTGTAAACAACTAGTTATACAGATGATAAAATTAGGAACATTCATTACAATTACAGAGCAGCAGCATTAAGCCTTTCTCTTCCAAGACTCAATAACACAGATCATGTCACATACTGAGCAGTATTCAGTTAAAACTAGCACAGACCAGAAAAGTTAGTTTACATTAATTTACATTGAAATAACAGATAATGCGAGGAGATTGTTCTGACGAAATGATACTAATTTGAAAGTGATTAATTCATAGTCTTTGAAGAATTTCCCTGATTCAATGTGATGCTTTTAATGGTATAGAATATCTACCCACTTTTCAGCGCCGGCATCTGCAACTGTAGATGGATGAAAAGCAACAATCTGACAAACACCAGGTAATATCTGTCATGGTAAAATAAACAGTTTGATAAATAATGGTAATATCTGACATCATGCATCTGTCCTGAGATCTTTGGGATAATCCAAAATAAATCATACATTCAGAAATTAAATAGAGCTGAGGTGAGTGTGCAGGAACAGAGTGAAATTGTGAATTCTAGCTTTCTATGCTCTCGCTCTGCATCTGCTCAGTGAGATATAAGGAACAAGGAAAGAGGAAACTGCATTTCCGAGGCTCCGATCCTGTGCAATGCTGCTCCAGTGTTCCTGTGTTGCTTTCGTTCTAGGGATGTCGGTTTCAGAGGAAATGTTATCACTTGTTGCCCAACTTAAATGTTATTTGGTTACAGAGCGCTGCGATTTCATTAACCTCTGCAATGCATGGGTTTGTTGCTTGATAGTGGTTTGTGATGTGCGTTTCTGTGGGTTTATGGCTGCGTGTTGAGAGTATTTAAGAGAGATTCTGTGTTTCTCTCTGTGTCAGTACGTGGATAAGAGTGTACAATTGTCTGCGTTTGTGAGTGTGTGGGTGTCAGTTTGTGCCTGTGTGTCTGGAAATATGTGCAGATGTATTATCTTGGAAACAGGAATTACAGAGTGCAGCAGAGTTTACCCACTCCCATTCTGAATGGGATTAGTGTCTGATAACTGCACCAAATGTACACATTACAGTCTGAGATCATCCCCAACTACAATCTCCAGACAATATCTCCCATAGGGAATGAGGGAACAGAGTTCATGTACAGTGTCTGGTGATAAAAGGGTTAATTCACCAGCCGGGGTTCCTGCTACAAACTCCAATCCCTGTCAATATTGTTCAATATTCACGCTGCAGTAACCGGTTCCCAGATGCAGACATGGAACTCACTGAACTTGTCTGAGGCTCACGGAGAGCAGCGCCTGCAGTAGCTGTGAGCCGCCAGCAGATGGTGGCATTGTGTCACTTTAATCACCAGATAGTGAAAGAGGTTTTGAGGAGAGGCTGGTGGAGCCTTTAATTCATTCACAGAGACAGAGAGGAAACTCTGACAAGATTGACCAATCTGCCCTCTGCTGGGTACTGTCAGAATCACACACACACTGTTCTCTGGAGAATTATCTCTGCTGCTCCCTTTTGAAAGGAGGTTGAAGACTCTGTTGCTGAGAACACTGACAACACATTGCTGCTTAAACAATGGTTTGCAGCAATCTTTCCTTCAATGTGGAGACTAAAACTACAACAGTTTTCCAGCTGGGAAACCAGGTAAGCAGGGAAATCAGTGCCAGGCTGGAGGGGCTGATGGAATAGGGAGGGAGAGGGGCAGGAATGAAGGGTTTGGAAGGAGCTGTCGAAGATCTTCACAATTCAGGATTTCACTGTAACCGGTGGAGCAGCAATGTTTATAGATTGAAATGTTCACACTGTCACTCTCAGTCCCCGTCTGGATCCCTGCAGCGACTCCAGATGTCTCTTCCCATTTGGACTGAACTGATTTCGCCACAGCCTGAAACAGATTAAAGATGAAACAGGAAATAAACAGATTGAACAACAGAGTAAATAACAGGAGACTGGAGTTAATGGGACAAATCTTCTGGTCTCTGGATCGCCAGAGGCCAGACACACATCCGAAGATGAGCATCGGGATCCTGTGGATGTCCTGACGCACTGATCTACCTGGGAATTGTCCCAGAGGTATTAACTACTATTGGGGAATTCCCCTGCTGCAGTTAGAGTCAGATACTTGGGACAGATTCACAAAGTTTACCTGGATTATTACTCAGGTAATGTTAGACAGCTCACCACCTGGGCTAATACCTGAATAGCACACCCGAGTCCCCCAATCACTTCCCACTGATCCCCATACTCCACCTCCCACAATCTGACTAGACCCACTCATACAGTCATAGAGGTTTACAGCATGGAAACAGGCCCAACTTGTCCATGCCACCCTTTTTCTTAAAACCCTAAGCTAATCCCAATTGCCCACATTTGGCCCATAACCCTCTGTAGCCAACGTACCCATGTAACTACCTAAATGTTTTTTGCAAGATAAAATTGTACCCGCCTCTACTACTACATCTGGCAGCTTGTTCCAGGCACTCACCACTCTCTGTGAAAAAATTGCCCCTCTGGACACTTTTGTATCTCTCCCCTCTCACCTTAAACCTATGCCCTCTACTTTTAGACTCCCCTACCTTTGGGAAAAGATATTGACTATCTCGCTGATCTAAGCCCCTCATTATTTTATAGACCTCTATCAGGTCACCCCTCAGCCTCCTTCGCTCCAAGGAAAAAAGTCCCAATCTATTAGCCTCTCCTTATAACTCAATCCATCAAGTCCCAGTAGCATTCTAGTAAATCTTTTCTGCACTCTTTCTAGTTTCAGAATATTCTTTCTATAATAGGGTGACCAGAACTGTACACAGTATTCCAAGTGTGGCCTTACCAATGTCTTGTACAACTTTAACAAGACATCCCAACTCCTGTATTAAATGTTCTGACCGATGAAACCAAGCATGCTGAATGCCTTCTTCACCACTCTGTCCACCTGTGACTCCACTTTCAAGGAGCTATGAACAAGTACCCCGAGATCTTTTTATTCTGTAACTCTCCCCAATGCCCTAGCATTAACTGAGGAAGTCCTGCCCTGGTTCAATCTAGCAAAATGCATTACCTCGCATTTGTCTAAATTAAACTCGAACTGCCATTCGTCAGCCCACTGGCCCAATTGATCAAGATCCCGCTGCAATTGGAGATAACCTTCCTCACTGTCACTATGCCACCAATTTTGGTGTCATCTGCAAACTTACTAACCATGCCCCCTATATCCTCATCCAAATCATTAATATAAATGACAAATAACAGTGGGCCCAGCACTGATCTCTGAGGCACAACGCTGGTCACAGGCCTCCAGTTTGAAAAACAATCCTCTACAACCACCCTCTGGCTTCTGTCAAGGAGCCAATTTTGTATCCATTTAGATACCTCACCCTGGATCCCGTGAGATTTAACTTTATGCAACAATCTGCCATGCAGTACCTTGTCAAACGCCTTGCTAAAGTCCATGTAGACATCAACTGCACTGCCCTCATCTACCTTCTTGGTTACCCCTTCAAAAAACTCAATTAAATTTGTGAGACATGATTTTCCACTCACAAAGTCATGCTGACTGTCCCTAATTAGTCTTTGCGTCTCTAAATGCCTGTAGATAGAACATAGAACATTACAGCACAGTACAGGTCCTTCGGCCCTCGATGTTGCGCCGACCAGTAAAACCAATCTAAAGCCCCTCTAACCTACACTATTCCAATGTCATCCATATGTTTATCCAGAAACCATTTAAATGCCCTTAATGCTGGCGAGTCCACTACTGCTGCAGGCAGGGCATTCCACGCCCTTACTACTCTCTGAGTGAAGAACCCACCTCTAACATCTGTCCTATATCTTTCACCCCTCAATTTAAAGCTATGTCCCGTCGTGCTAGCTATCAAGATCCGAGGAAAAAGGCTCTCACTATCCACCCTATCTAATCCTCTGATCATCTTGTATGCCTCTATTAAGTCACCTCTTAACCTTCTTCTCTCTAACGAAAACAGCCTGAAGTCCCTCAGCCTTTCCTCATAAGACCTTCCCACCATTCCAGGCAACATCCTGGTAAATCTCCTCTGCACCCTTTCCAATGCTTCCACGTCCTTCCTATAATGCAGCGACCACAACTGTACGCAATACTCCAAATGCGGCCACACCAGAGTCTTGTACAGTTGCAACATGACCTCCTGGCTCCGAAACTCAATCCCTCTACCAATAAAAGCTAACACACCGTACGCCTTCTTAACAACCCTATCAACCTGGGTGCCAACTTTCAGGGATCTATGCACACGGACACCCAGATCTCTCTGTTCATCCACACTACCAAGTATCTTACCATTAGCCCAGTACTCTGTAATCCTGTTACTCCTTTCAAAGTGAATCCCCTCACACTTTTCCGCATTGAACTCCATTTGCCACCTCTCAGCCCAGCTCTGCAGCTTATCTATGTCCCTCTGTAACCTGCAACAACCTTCCGCACTGTCCACAACTCCACCGACTTTAGTGTCATCCGCAAATTTACTAACCCATCCTTCTACGCCCTCATCGCATTTATAAAAATGACAAACAGCAGTGGCCCCAAAACAGATCCTTGCGGTACACCACTAGTAACTGAACTCCAGGATGAACATTTCCGATCAACCACCACCCTCTGTCTTGTTACATTTAGCCAATTCCTGATCCAAATCGCTAAATCACCCTCAATCCCATGCGTCCGGATCTTCTGCAATAGCTGACCGTGGGGAACCTTATCAAACGCTTTACTGAAATCCACTGCTTTACCCTCATCCACCTCTTTGGTCACCTTCTCAAAGAACTCAATAAGGTTTGTGAGGCACGACCTACCCTTCACAAAACCGTGCTGACTATCCCTAATCAAATTATTCCTTTCTAGATGATTATAAATCCTATCTCTTATAATCCTTTCCAAAACTTTGCCCACAACAGAAGTAAGGCTCACTGGTCTATAATTACCAGGTTTGTCTCTACTCTCCTTCTTGAACAAGGGGACAACATTTGCTGTCCTCCAGTCTTCTGGCACTATTCCTGTAGACAATGACGACATAAAGATCAAAGCCAAAGGCTCTGCAATCTCCTCCCTAGCCTCCCAGAGAATCCTAGGATAAATCCCATCCGGCCCAGGGGACTTATCTATTTTCACACTTTCCAGAATTGCTAACACCTCCTCCTTATGAACCTCAATCCCGTCTAGTCCAATAGCCTGTATCTCAGTATTCTCCTCGACAACATTGTCTTTTTCCTGCGTGAATACTGACGAAAAATATTCATTTAGCGCCTCTCCTATCTCTTCAGACTCCACGCACAACTTCCCACTACTGTCCTTGACTGGCCCTAATCTTACCCTAGTCATTCTTTTATTGCTGACATACCGAGAGAAAGCTTTAGAGTTTTCCTTGATCCTACCTGCCAAAGACTTCTCATGTCCCCTCCTGGCTCTTCTTAACTCTCTCTTTAGGTCCTTCCTGGCTAACTTGTAACTCTCAAGCGCCGTAACTGAACCTTCACATCTCATCTTTATACAAGTCTCCTTCTTCCTCTTCACAAGAGATTCAACGTCTTTTGTAAGCCACGGTTCCCTCGCTTGACCACTTCCTCCCTGCCTGACAGGTACATGCTTATCAAGGACACGCAGTAGCTGTTCCTTGAGCAAGCTCCACATTTCAATTGTGCCCATCCCCTGCAGTTTCCTTCCCCAACCTATGCATCCTAAATCTCTCCTAATCGCATCATAATTTCCTTTCCCCCAGCTATAACTCTTGCCCTTCGGTATATACCTATCCCTTTCCATCGCTAAAGTAAACGTAACTGAATTGTGGTCACTATCACCAAAGTGCTCACCTACCTCCAAATCTAACACCTGGTCTGGTTCATTACCCAGTACCAAATCCAATGTGGCCTCGCCTCTTGTTGGCCTATCTACATACTGTGTCAGGAAACCCTCCTGCACACATTGGACAAAAACTGACCCCTCTAAAGTACTCGAACTATAGCTTCTCTAGTCAATATTTGCAAAGTTAAAGTGCCCCATAACAAGTACCCTGTTACTTTCGCTCCTATCCAGAATCATCTTTGCAATCCTTTCCTCTACATCTCTGGAACTTTTCGGCGGCCTATAGAAAACTCCCAACAGGTGACCTCTCCTTTCCTGTTTCTAACCTCAGTCCATACTACCTCAGTAGACGAGTCCTCATCGAACGTCCTTTCTGCCACCGTAATACTGTCCTTGACTAACAATGCCACACCTCCACCACTTTTACCACCTTCCCTGCTCTTACTGAAAAATTTAAACCCCGGAACCTGCAACAAGCATTCCTGTCCCTGTTCCATCCATGTCAGCCAGATAGCCACAACATCGAAGTCCCAGGTACCAACCCATGCTACAAGTTCACCCACCTTATTCCGGATGCTCCTGGCGTTGAAGTGTACACACTTCAAACCACCTTCCTGCCTGCCAGTACACTCCCGCGATGTTGAAACCTTTTACCCATGACCTCACTACTCTCAACCTCCTGTACACGGGAGCTACAATTCAGGTTCCCACCCCCCTGCTGAATTAGTTTAAACCCTCCCGAAGAGCATTAGCAAATTTCCCCCCCAGGATATTGGTACCCCTCTGGTTCAGGTGTAGACCATCCTGTTTGTAGAGGTCCCACCTACCCCAGAGTGAGCCCCAATTGTCCAGGTATCGGAATCCCTCCGTCCTGCACCATCCCTCTAGCCACGTGTTCAATTGCTCTCTCTCCCTATTTCTCTCCTCACTATCACGTGGCACGGGAAACAAACCAGAGATACCAAACCCTGTCCCTCAATATATCTTCCAACAATTTACCCACCACAGATGTGAGGCTCATTGGCCTGTAGTTTCCCTGCAGCCCTTTTTAAACAATGGCACAACATTTGCCCCTCTCCAATCTTCAGGCAGCTGACCCATGACCATCGATGATTCAAATATCTCGGCTAGGGGACCCGCAATTTCCTCCCTAGCCTCCCACAACGTCCTGGGATATACCTCACCAGGTCCCGCAGATTTATCGACCTTGATGCGCTTTAAGACTTCCAGCACCTCCTTCTCTGTAATATGTACGCTCCTCAAGACATCAATATTTATTTCCCCAAGTTCCCTAACATCCATGCTTTTTTCAACAGTAAATACAGATGACAAATATTCATTTAGGATCTCACCCATCTCTTGTGGATCCGCACATAGATTAACTTGTTGATCCGTAAGAGGCCCTACTCTCTCCCTTGTTAATCTTTTGCCCTTTATGTATTTGTAGAAGCTCTTTGGATTCTCCTTTGCCTAATCTGCCAAAACAATTTCGTGTCCCCTCTTTGCCCTCCTGATTTCTCTCTTAACTCTACTCCTCCACCCCCTATACTCTTCAAGAGATTCACTTAATCCCAGCTGCACGTCATGTGCCTCTTTCTTCTTCTTGACCAGGGCCTCAATATCCCGAGTCATCCAGGGTTCCCGACTTCTGCCAGCCTTGCCCTTCACTCTAAGAGGAATGTGTTTACCCTGAACCCTGGTTAACACACTTTTGAAAGCATGCCACTTACCAGACGTCCCTCTTCCTTCCCACAGACTCCCCCAATTAACTTTTGAAAGTTCCTGCCTGATACCATCAAAATTGGCCTTGTCCCAGTTTAGAATATTAACTTTTGGGACAGACCTATCATTCTCCATAGCTATCTTAAAACTAATAGAATTATGGTCACTGGTCCCAAAGTGATCCCTCACAAACACTTCTATCACCTGCCCTTCCTTATTTCCCAAGAGGTGGTCAAGTTTTGCCCCCTCTCTCGTTGGGCCATCCACATACTGAATGAGAAATTCCTCCTGAATACACTCAACAAATTTCTCTCCATCCAACCCTCTAATACTATGCCTGTCCCAGTCAATGTTGGGAAAATTAAAATCGCCGACTATTACCGCCCTATTTTTCTTGGAGCTATCTGTAATCTCCTTACATATTTGCTCCTCTGTTTCCCGCTGACTATTTGGGGGCCTATAGTACAACCCTATCAAAGTGATTTCCCCCTTCTTATTTCTCAGTTCTACCCATATAGACTCAGTGGCCGAACCCTCGGATATATCCCCTCTCAGTACAGCCGTGATGCTTTCCCTAATCAAAAGTGCAACTCCCCCTCCTCTCTTACCTCCTGTTCTATCTTTCCTATAGCATCTGTACCCTGGAACATTAAGCTGCCAGTCCTGTCCCTCCCTTAGCCATGTTTCAGTAATTGCTATAATATCCCAGTCCCACGTACCCATCAATGCCCTGAGTTCATCTGCCTTGCCCGTCAGGCCTCTTGCATTGAAATAAATGCAGTTTAATCTGGACTTCCCTTGCTCTGTCTTGCTTCTGTCTGATCTGTCTGGTACTAGGATTACTGACACTGCCTTTACTAATTAATGAGCTCTCTTTAACTTCTGAAACATGGCTAAGGGAGGGACAGGACTGGCAGCTTAATGTTCCAGGGTACAGATGCTATAGGAAAGATAGAACAGGAGGTAAGAGAGGAGGGGGAGTTGCACTTTTGATTAGGGAAAGCATCACGGCCGTACTGAGAGGGGATATATCCGAGGGTTCGGCCACTGAGTCTATATGGGTAGAACTGAGAAATAAGAAAGGGGAAATCACTTTGATACGATTGTACTATAGGCCCCCAAATAGTCGGCGGGAAATTGAGGAGCAAATATGTAAGGAGATTACAGATAGCTCCAAGAAAAATACGTTGGTAATAGTGCTGTCCTCAAACTTCTCTTCTGTCTCCCTACTGCTTTGGATCCCACCCCTCTGCCAAACTAGTTTAAACCCTCCCGAGCGGTACGAGCAAATCTCCCCGCCAGGATGTTAGTCCCCCTCCAATTCAAATGTAACCCATCCCTCTTGAACAGATCAGCCCTTCCCCAGAAAAGATCCCAATGATCCAAAAATCTAAATCCCTGCCCCAGCTCTCAAGCCAGTCATTCATCTGCCTAATCCTCCTATTCCTACTCTCACTAGCACGTGGTACCGATAGTAGTCCTGAAATTACTACCTTCGAGGTCCTACACGTTAGCCTTCTGCCTAACTCACTGTATTCACATTTCAGGACCTCATCCCTTTTCCTACCTATGTCATTGGTACCAATATGTACAACAACCTCCGGTTGCTCACCCTCCCCCTTAAGAATGTCCTGCAATCGCTCAGAGACGTCCTTGACCCTGGCACCAGGGAGGCAACACACCATCCTGGAGTCTCGATTGCAGCCACAGAAACGCCTGTCTGTGCCTCTAACTAGCGAGTCCCCTATTACTCCTGCTGGCTTGCTCTTTGCCCAACCCTGTCCCACAGCAGAACCAGCTGTGGTGTCACAGGCCTGGCTACTGCTGGTATCTCCCCCTGACAGGCTATCACTCCCGTAAATCATCTCTCCCTCCCCTCCAGCCCGACTACCTCCCACTAGCCCTTGAACAAATCTGACTAAACCTCCCAACTTGGCCTCATCCGTCCCAACCTCTCCTGACCTGACATATAAACATGGAAGATAGGAGCAGGAGGCGGCCATTTGGCCCTTTAAGCCTACTCCACCATTCATCACAATCATGGC
This sequence comes from Mustelus asterias, assembly GCF_964213995.1. Lineage (NCBI taxonomy): Eukaryota > Metazoa > Chordata > Chondrichthyes > Carcharhiniformes > Triakidae > Mustelus > Mustelus asterias. The sequence goes on from NW_027590155.1 coordinate 1,075,344, forward strand.
TGATCGTCCAACTCAAAAGCCTAATCCTGCTTTCGCCCCATAACCTTTGATCCTGTTCGCCCCAAGTGCTATATGCAGCCGCCTCTTGAATACATTCTTGACGATATCTCCGACTTAAACTGATTACTCAAGAACCAAACCCCAACCCACTACTCTCCAAAGCTAGAAACCAATCCCAACCCCCGACCACGCAACCACATCGGACTGGACACCCAACAACATTACCAACTCCCAGCCACCATCCAAACTGCTGATTAACCCTCCAACCCAACACAATACAACTCGACCACCCTCCCGACACCCAGAACTAATCCTTGAACCTCTCCTCAGCTCCCTGACTAACCATTTATCCAGTGACACACCAACCCATTCACTCCCACAATCAACTAACACTTATGGAGCTCCCCGGGGTCACTGTGCTGTAAATAAGGTGTGATCGCTCTACCGCGACTCCACTCTGCTCTGATGGAGATCGCCGGGGTCACTGTGCTGTAAATAGGGTGTGTGCTGTCTTTTCCCCGAATCTTGTCTGCTCTGATGGAGCTCCCAGGGTCGCAGTGCCGAAGATCCTGGGAGAAATATTCAGCAGTTTCAGGTTGGGAGAATTTTAAAACATACCGGCAATCTGCTTACCATTGCTGCTGTTTGGAAGGTTCAGGCCCATTTATATTTTAAATCCATTTATATTTTAATTGTTACACTAAAAATTAGCACAAACACTCACGAGATCCACTCCAGACTCCTGCAGGTCAGTATGAGGCGGCGGAGAGCAGGGACAGATCGATCTGTGAAGGAGTTTAATCCCAGGTCCAGAAACCTCAGTGACTGTTTTGTACAGAGAGCGGAGGCGAGATCCTCAGCACAAGAATCTGTCAGAGCGTTCTCATACAGACTGGAGACCAGAGAGAGAAATAACAGGAATCACGCTCAATCCCCAGTGTTTTAAATAATACCGTTAATAACAATAATAATGTATTGTATCAGACATTCCAAAAACACAACCTGCATTTCTGTAGAATGAGGAAATACTCAATGCTGAAAATGAAATATAAATAAACTGGAAATGCTCAGCAGGTTAGCTAAGTGTTTGTGAAGAGAGAAACAGGGGTAAAGATCGAGCTTCCATTGGAACTGGGAACAGGCAGTGAATTGACAGGTTTGAAGTGACAGCGGTGGGTGGCTGGGGAAGAAACAAAGAAAGGACAAACTGGAATTACAGGAGTGATTAAATGATAAAAGTGATGATGGGACAGGACCATAATCACAGGATCCCCATGTCCTTACTCGGAGTGGTTCGGGAGGGACATGGGATGGTCAGTGGTTTGGGAATGCAGTTTGTGGCGAGGTTGAAGATAATGCTGTGACTTTACCAGAAGCTCTGAAGTCCCAGCATGGGGATTGGAAATGGGTGGTGTGTCCGTGTGGGCAGGATAGGCAGAGTTATGAAGGTGATATTGTCAGAGGCGGACAATTAACGGCTGGCAGGCAGGGGGAGGTGCCCACTGAGGCAGCCCGGGCACGGGGCAGTCCCATTTCAGGCAATGCTGGCACCATCTCCAAAGGCAGCAGGACTTTCAAACACAGCAGCTCTGGAGGGAGCAGCGAGGGAGTTCTGCTTATTGAATGAGGGGCTGAAATGTCAGAAAGCAGAGCAAGGCTTGCCCCCCGCCCCCCTCCCCCTCCCTGGAGGGGGTCCTCCCGGGTGCTCAGGCTCAGAGGGAGGTCCTGTTCCCTCAGGATGGGAGGAGATTATCCCATCGGTACAAGCCAGTCTGGATGGAGATTGCTGGGAGGTGAGCAGGTTTCAGACACGTGGTTATAGAGTGGAAAAGGATCAATGTTCTGATGTGTTCTGCCACGGTGAGTGCAGCACAGCCTGATATGTGAATAAGGATGAGAGGGAAATTGTGGAAAGAACATCTCCACCCAGACACTGGCAATGCAAAGGATTTGCAGAATCTCACTGGCTGTCCTGTCTGGAGACAATACACATCTCTGTAACCTGTGCTTAATGCTCCCTTCTCTCACATTATCTGTCTTTTTAAGACCTGGTTGGCTGTAGAGATTCGCATTCTAATCAGTATTCTGTAACTTGATTTTGTGTCTCTGTGTCCTGTTTGAGAGCAGATTTCCACTCCATCTGACGAAGGAGCAGCGCTCTGAAAGCTAATGGTATTTGCTACCAAATAAACCTGTTGGACTTTAACCTGGTGTTGTTAAAACTCTTACAATGCAAAGGCAGCAGCATTGACTGTCAGAGACATGTCCGTTAGGCTGGCACCAGCATAGGCTCGAGCAGGGCTGACCAACATATTCACTGGGACTGGGCAAACACACGTCAATGTTTTTCTCACTCAAGGGGCCGATGAGTAAATTTCAGAATGATAAAGTTTGGCACAGCAGAAATTTCAATTAAAAACTAAACTGAGGTATGAAAAGAAACAACTTGCTGAGCACAATAATGAGTAATAAATAAAGATGATTATTAGAGTTTAATCCTCATCAATCACAAATTGTTTCTCTCCCACATTTGCTGCAGGTTGGCTCAAAAACCCAGCAGCAGCAAACATGGGAAAGAAACGGGATGTGATTGGAGGAGCAGCTCCATGCAGATTCTTCCATTCAAACTGAACTGTGTGACTGAGATTCTGGAAACTCGCTCCGGGGGCCGCATTGAGGGGCTTCGAGGGTCACATTCGCCCCTTGGTCCACACGTTGGACAACCCTGGGCTCATGCATGTGTTTGATGAGTGAGTAACAATTTATGTGTTTGGAAAGAGAGCAAACATCATCAGGGAATGAGTGAAGAAGAGTGGAGACATCCAGGTCTTGCCATCCTTACACCAATGGACGATGAAGTGCTGGATCAGGAAGGCCTGGGGGCAGAGTGGGTAATTACTGCTGGTGAGATGGGTTGAGTGGGTGGCCTAATGAATGGACACAGGAGAGCGTCTGGTGAGGACAAAACATAGAGCTTGTTTATCCATCACTGGTCACAGAGAGCAGTCTGAAGGACATATTGGGATAAGAACAAAATACCTAGGAGCAGCAGAAAGCCATTCAGCCCCTCGAGCATACTCCATCACGGCTGATCTAATTATAGTCTCAACTCTTTTCCCTATCGCTCCCCCGGAACCCTTGATTCGCTTCTCAATCCAATATCATTCTTAACTCAGCCTTGAATATATTCAATGACTCTGCCGCCACTAGTCTCCAGGGAAGAGAATTCCACTGACCAGCCACCAACTAAAAAAATAAATTTCTCCTCATCTCAGTCTTAAGGGACTGACAATTACATTTTAAAATTGTCCCCTTGTTCTGGTCTCTCTTACAAGAAGAAACAGCCTCTCAGCAACCACCCTGTTTCATCCCCTCAATGCGATCACCTTTTAATCTTCTGAACTTTCATAGATATTGCTCCAATCTGCTCACATTTTCCTCGTAAAATAAACCTCTCCATCCCAGGAATCAGCCGAGTGAACTTTCTCTGAACTGGTTCCAGTACAATTCTATCCTTTTTTAAGTAAAGAGCTCAACATTATACACATTACTCCAGTTGTGATCTAATGAAGGTCGTGTAAAACTGCAGCAAAACCTTCTTACTCTTACCTTCCATTCCTATTGCAATAAGAACGTTAAGAAACAGGAGCAGGAGTCATCCATTCTGTCCTTCAAATCCACTCCATCATTCAATGTGACCATGGCTGATCCTCTGCTTCAACACCATTTCCAGCATTATCCCTGCATTCCTTGATTCACCAGCATTCTAATGGGAAACAAATACTCCTCATCTGAGCTTAAATAACTGCCCCTTATTCTCAGACTGTGTCCCAGATTTCGGACCCTCCAGCAAGGGGAAACATCCTTTCTACATCTGGCCTATTGAACCCCGTAAAATAGTGTAGGTTTGAAAGTGACCCTTCTTTACATGCCAAGTACATCTTTGCTTCGGTCAGGAGACCAAAACTGTACACAATACTCCAGGTTGGTCTCAGCAAGGCTGCATATAATTGCAGGAAGACATATTTTCCCTCAACTCAAACCACTTAGAATAATGGCTAACATACCATTTGTTATCTTAATTGCTCGCATCTTAGCTTTCAGTGCCTCATGAACAAGGACATCAAAATATCTTTGGAATTATCTTAATTTCCGTTTTTTCTACAAAATTAGCTAACCTCACATTTTTCCACCTTGTAGTCCAGCTGGCAATCCTTTGGCCGCTCCCTGAGCCTCTCCACATCCCCTTGAAACATCTTTGCATCCTCCTCACAATTCAGATTTCCACCTAGTTTTCCATTTGATCCCCACATCCATATCATTGATATAGATTCTGAATAGCTGAGACCCAAACACTGATCCCTGCCGTACTCCACTAGTTAGAGGCTGTCAACCCAAAAGTAACCCATTTATTCCAACTCCATGTTTCTGTCCATTAATCAGTTCTCAATCCATGCTGGTATATTCCTCCCAATCCCACGTGCTCCAATTTTCTTTATAAACTCTTGTGTGTGAATCATGCAGCTATAGAATCCCTAGTGTAGGGGGTCGTCATTCGGCCCATCGAGACACTCTGACAGAGTAACTTACCAAGGTCCGCTCCCCGTGACATCACAAATTTACTAGGGCTAATCCACCTAACCTACACATCTTGGGACACGAAGGGCAATTTTACCATGACCAATCCATTTACCATCCATATCTTTGGAGTGTGGGAGGAAACCGGAGCACCCAGAGGAAACACACACAGACACGGGGAGAATGTAGAAACTCCACACAGTCACCCAAGGCTGGAATTGAACCCGGGCCCCTGGCTGGAATGCAACAATGTTAACCACTGTGTCACCGTGCCAGCCTTTCATAAATACATGTTGGCCCTGTCTAATCCTGCCATTAATTTCGAAGTGTTCTGTTATCACTTCCTTTATTATAGATTATTATAGGATTTCCATGCCATCAATGTCAGACTAATAGATCTGCAGTTGCCCGGTTTCCCGTAACCCCACATATTTACGCCGCTAATCCACCTAAACTACACATCTTGGACACTAACTGGCAATTTAGCATGGCCAATGCACCCAACCTGCACAGTTTTTTTGGACTATGGGAAGAAACAGGCGCAGCCAAAGGAAACCCACACAGACACGGGGTGAACGTGAAAACTCCACAGTCGCCCAAAGCTGGAATGAATCCGGGTCCCTGACGCTGTGAGGCAGCAGTGCCAACCCCGGTGCCACATCTTCACTTAATCTAATACAGTCCTTGAATTAGCAACGGTTGGAACACTTCTGCTGCTGTTTTTCAAATGAAAGGAATCTATTTTTGTTGGAAACGCCACACATTTGCACATCACCATGTCTAAAACAGCTTGTTGTGTGATTGGCACTGGAACGTGCTTCTCCAAGAAATTGCTTGAATACATTCTGTGAACGAATCTTCTATTCAACTTTTGACAATCTGAGCGATTTATACAGTAAATGGAAGAAGCCACAGGAGCATTGACCTACAGAGGGATCTGTGTGTACAAGTCTACAGATCCCTGAAAGTGGCAACACAGGTGGATGAGGTGGTCAAGAAGGCAGACAACATGCTTGTCTTCATCGACCGGAGCATCAATTATAAAAGTTGTCAAGTTATGTTACAGCTGGATGAAACTTCAGTTGGCCACATTTGAATATTGCTTGCAGTTCCGTTTGCGACACTACCAGAATGATGTGGATGCTTTGGAGAGGGTGCAAGGAAGGTTTACCAGAATGTTGCCTGGTCAAGGACGGTTAGGTTATGAGGAGACGATGTATAAACACAGATTGTTTCACTACAAAAAGGGAGGCTGAGGGGTGACCTGATGGAGGTGTCCACAATTATGAGAAGCATCAATATGGTGGATAATCAGAGACTTTTCTCCAGGGTGGAATGGTCAACTACAAGAGGGCACAGGTTGAAGGTGAGAGGAGCAAAGTTTGAAGGGAGGTGTGTGGGGTAAGTTTTCACCCAGAGGGTGGTGGGTGCCTGGAAGGCACTGTCAATGGAGGTGGCAGAAGCAGGCACGTTTCCAATGTCCAAGGTGCATCTTGGTAGATACATGAACAAGAGACAAACAGAGGAATAGAAACCGCAAATTGGCAGTAAGTTCTGGGTCTGAATAAGCGTTAGGAGGCGCCACAGGCTTGGTGGGCTGAAGGGCCTGTTACTGTGCTGAGCGGTTCTTTGTTCTTCTTTGTATATGAAGATTAAAGTCACCCGTGGTTATTGCAATATGTTTTTACAAAGGCCCCATTATTTTTCCTGTGTATTGTGTCGGAGATTGTGACTGTTGTTAGGAGCCTATCAATGATTCCCACAAGAGAACTTTTAACTTTGTTAAATCTTATCTCTATCCAAACTGATTCTGCATCTTGAACTAAGTTCACCTCTCGCTACTGTACTGACATCTGTTACTAACAGAGTGACTCCACCACCATGTCCTGTCCTCCATTTACTGTCATCTATTCACTCTCCCCCTTTTCACAGATCAATGGATGCTGTGTCCTGGGAGAGCTGTGAACATCTGAGGAGGAGGAGAGGACCTCAGAGGGTGAACCATAACATTATTCCCCCACTCCCTCAACATAAGGATTTGTGGGACTGACATCCCATTGCTCAGGGATCAGAGAGAGAAGCAACAGGAGTCAGAGGAAAAGCAGTTTTCCTTATTCATAACTGACGCCAATAGTGATGGGCAGTGTTTTTTATACAAATACCAGTGGTGAAATTATATTTTTGAACATTCAGTTATTATAAACACAATCTCTCACAGTCTGCTACTTACTCCAGTTTCTGTATTTTACAGTCTGAATTCCTCAGAGCCACAGACAGCAGTTTCACTCCAGAAGCTCCCAGTTTATTGCCACCCAGATACAGATATATCAGTGAGCGGTTTGTACTGAGAGCAGAGGCCAGGTCCTCGGCACAAGAATCTGAGAGATCATTATCATGGAGACTGGAGATCAGAGAGAGAAAAATAACAGGAATCAGGGTAAATCCACAGTGTTTTTAAGAATAAGATCATTAACAATAATAATGTACAGCGCGGGACATTCAAGAAACACAACTTCAGTTGATACAGAAGGCAAAATTATGTTGATGCTATCAGTCTGAAATGTGAATAAAATATGTGGAAAATCGCAGCAGGTCAGGCAGTATCTGTGAAGAGAGAAACAGATTTAGTTCCAGTTCAATTCGCTAAAATTAAAACTTGGGAGGAGCAGTGAATTAAATTGTTTTAAGTGACAGGGAGCTGGGGATGGACGGGTGACAAGGAAAGAACAAAATGGAAGTGCCGGAGTGTTTAAATGACAAAAAGGATGATGGTGAAAAGAGAAAAGTACAGGATTCCCATGTCCTTATCCTGAGGGAGGGACATGGGATGGTCAGTGGCTCAGGAATGGATTCAGTGGTTTTGTTGAAGATGATGTGCGAGAAACTTTTTTCACAATGCCAGTGGTTCGGGTCTGGAATGTACAGTCTGGAAGTGTGTTGGAGGCGGGCTGATTCGAGGCATCACAGAGGGCAATCGATGAACAATCGAATGAAACAATGTGCAAAGATACGAGGAGAAGGCAGTAGAATGAGACAAATTCCTAATCCTAGCTTGGTGAGCCGGTGCAGACACATTTCGCCTCGTGGTATTCCGCAATAATTCTGTGAAGATAATTGTTGGAAATGTATCGAGATTTTAACTGGAAGCTGGTGATGTTGCAGTGTCAACAGGGTTAGGTTATTTAGCCAGTGTCCACAAAGGGCCATTGGTATCTCTCTCAGATAGAATCAGAGAATTGTTACAGAGCAGAAGGAGACCATTCGGCCCATGCTCTCTGCACTGACTCTCTGAATGAGCAATTTACTCAGTGTCATTCCCCCAAATTCTCCCCGTAACCCTGCACAATCTTCCTTTTCAGGTAATAATCCAATTCCCTTTGGAAATTTTCAACTGAATGTGTCTCCACCACACTCCCAGACAGTGAACTCCAGCCCATAACCACTGGCACGGGCAGCACTTTGATAGGCGGCAGTGCTGGAGAGACCAGTGAGGAAGACCTGGTTAAGAACACAGGGCTGGAATGGGAGGAGAATGATGCACTTGGCAACACTTGTTACTCTTCCCCAAGGCTACGTGAGTTTGGAGCAAATTTCTGTTCTCTCAGGACTGGACAGTATCTGCCACATCAATCCAAGTATATCGGGATGGAGATTACTGGAGACCTGAGTAGGCATGGGTTATATGGTTGCATGAGGCAAAAGGATGAATAACTTGCCAAGTTCTGACAAGGCGGTGAACCATTTTATAGCATATAATCCAAGGCATATGGGGTTGAATGAGAATGAAAGTGAAATGGTCGAAAGGTAATTCCCACACAGACACAGGCAATGCCCAGAAAGCAGCATCAACATGTCAGAGACATGTGAGCCTCTCTCTGCAGGGTTCTGGTTTTAACAACACCAGGCTAAAGTCCAACAGGTTTATTTGGTAGCAAATGCCATTAGCTTTCGGAGCGCTGCTCCTTCGTCAGGTGGAGTGGATATCTACCCTCAAACAGGTTCTGGTTAGTCAGATAACTCTAGCACTGAGAGAATGGGATGGTCAAAGGCAAGAGTTTTCCTTGCGTAGACATGGTGGTCAGTCAGGTTGTCACCAGCATAGGCTTGTGTCTTTGATGGGAGAGTAACAATGGAACTTTATGTGTCTGTTGAAGAGAGCACGAAACGTCAGGAAATGAACTAAAAATCGTGACAGCGTCCAGATTTTGTAATCCTCACACCGAGAATTAGCAGCTCTGCAGTTAGGAGAACAGCACATAGTGTGGGAAATCGCTGATTGTGACACTGGTTTTAGAGCTGAGAGTGTGCGGTCGAATGGATGGACACAGGAGACTCTCTGGCAACACAGAGCTTGTTTGCCCATCACTGGTCACATGGAACCGTCTGAAGGACGTGTTGGAATCTATACTTCATTACAAGCTATGCCTTGAAGAAATATACTGAATATTGAAGGATATTGAATTCGATGACCAGCCATAAACAAAATGAATGGTGGATCAGGCTCGAAGGGCCGAATGGCCGACTCCTGCTTCTAGTTTCTATTTTAATCATGTTTCTATGCAGGTTATGTTGTCGGCACCGTGCTATCTGTAGCCGGTTTCCTTTATTGTTACTGAAGCAGTATAATTGACATCATGTTGATTTTAATCTGAACTAATGCAGTGTTCTGTTGTTTCAGTGTTTCCCCTGGGATGGCAGAGTAGAGCTTGATTGCGGGTGATTGACAGGTTATGTCATGTGACTGAGGGACAGCTATTTTTCACAGAACATTCTAGTTTCAATTCTGCTTTCAGAAGCTGCTTGAAGTTAAGACAAACAGCAGTGCTGTTTCCCTCTCTGAAGTTGGAGTTTTTGCTGTTTAAGTGTTGCTGTGTTGGAAGCTGTCAGAGACTGGGGTGACCTCTCTGCGGTTGGACTGTTCGGAGGCGACGTCCTTCTCTGAAAACAATTGTCTGTTGGCACTCCGGAAGTGGTAAAAAGCTGGAAATCGGCATCACGTGAGCATACTTGTTTTTGTGCTAACTAATGTTGGAGAAGGGTGTATGTCTGTGGGTATTGCTTTATATTGGAACAACAGAGATAGCTAGCTGTTAAGAGTTATATTGTGTCATGTCTAAGTCTTGCAATTGGTAAAGTTTATGCCAATTCTTGTTGTTATATTCTAACTGCATTCTTAAATAAACTGTGTTTGATAAAAGCATCCTAGTGGGTCACTTCATTCATACCTGGAGTGAAACACCTCATGCTCATCAATGCCAAAATCAAATGTAAAACCAAGGGTCCAGGCTAACTTCACAAAACACCTTGGAGTTTCTGGTCTGCATCTTAACAATTGCCTCCATTCACTCTGTACTCTTCCTCACAAATCAAGGGCTGTGTGACTGGGTGACGTGTGTCCCCCTGTAAGCATGTGAACGGGTCCTCAGAGTCACCATCACATTATTCCCCTACACCCAGAGCACAAAAATCAATGTGATTGACATTCCACTGCATTGGGATCAGAGAGAGAGAAATAACAGGAATCAGTGAAAATTCAGGTTCTGGTTCATAACTTCCAACCCCTGGGCCTTTATAGAGATTTTCAGCACAGAAAGAGGCCCTTCAGCCCATCCCGTCTGTGTCAGCCATCAAGCAGCAATCTATTCTAATACATTTCCAGCACTTGCTCCATAGCCTTGTATGCTGCGACATTTCAAGTGTTCGTCTAACTGCTTCTCAAATGTTGTGAGTGTTCCTGACTCCACCACCCTTTCAGATAGCGAGATTCAGATTTCCATCACACTCTGGGTGAAAAAGCGTTTCCATAGAACCATAGAATCCCTACCTGGACATTTACCATGGCAAATCCAACGCCACTACACATCTTGGGACACTAAGTGACAATTTAGCATGGTCGATCCACCTAACCTACACATCTTTGGACTGTGGCAGGAAACCAGAGTACCTGACAGAAACCCGCACACACAGGAAGAACATTCAAACTCCACAGGCAGTCACCCGAGGCTGGAATTGAACAAAGGTCCCAATGTTCAAGGTTTATCTTGATAGAAACATGAACGGGAGACGAACAGAGGAATAGAAACCGCATACGAGCAATAAGTACTGGGTCTGAATAAGAATGAGGAGTCGCTGCAGGCTTGGTGGGCCGAAGCGCCTGTTACTGTGCTGCATGACTCTTTGTTCTTCTTTGTCCATGAATGTTAAAATCACCTGTGATTATTGCAGAATGTTTTTACAAGACCCCATTATTTTTCCTGTGTACTATGTCGGAGATTCTGAATATTTTTAGGGGCCTATTAATGATTCCCACAAGTGATCATTTAAGTTTGATAATTCTTATCTCTACCCAAGCTGATTCTGCATCTTGATCATTGGAACTAAGTTCACCTCTCGCTACTGTACTGACATCTGTGACTAACAGCGAGACTCCACCACCATGTCCTGTCCTCCATTTACTGTCATCTATTCACTCTCCCCCTTTTCCCAAATCAATGGATGCTGTGCACATCTGAGGAGGAGGAGAGAACCTCAGAGGGTGCACCATAACATTATTCCCCCACTCCCTCAACATAAGGATTTGTGGGACTGACATCCCATTGCTCAGGGATCAGAGAGAGAAGGTAGGGCAGTTGATGTCATATACATGGATTTTAGTGAGGCGTTTGATAAGGTCCCCCATGGTCGGCTTATGATGAAAGTAAGGAGGTGTGGGATAGAGGGAAAGTTGACCGATTGGATAGGTAACTGGCTGTCTGATCGAAGACAGAGGGTGGTGGTGGATGGAAAAGTTTCGGATTGGAGGCAGGTTGCTAGCGGAGTGCCACAGAGATCAGTGCTTGGTCCTCTGCTCTTTGTGATTTTTATTAATGACTTCGAGAAGGGGGCTGAAGGGTGGATCAGTAAATTTGCTGATGACACCAAGATTGGTGGAGTAGTGGATGAGGTGGAGGGCTGTTGTAGGCTGCAAAGAGACATAGATAGGATGCAAAGCTGGGCTGAAAAATGGCAAATGGAGTTTAACCCTGTTAAATGTGAGGTGATTCATTTTGGTAGGACTAATTTAAATGTGGATTACAGGGTCAAAGGTAGGTTTCTGAAGACTGTGGAGGAACAGAGAGATCTTGGGGTCCATATCCACATATCTCTAAAGGTTGCCACTCAAGTGGATAGAGCTGTGAAGAAGGCCAATAGTGTGTTAGCTTTTATTAACAGGGGGTTGGAGTTTAAGAGCCGTGGGGTTATGCTGCAACTGTACAGGAACTTGGCGAGACCACATTTGGAATATTGTGTGCAGTTCTGGTCACCTCACTATAAGAAGGATGTGGAAGCGCTGGAAAGAGTGCAGAGGAGATTTACCAGGATGCTGCCTGGTTTGGAGGGTAGGTCTCATGAGGAAAGGTTGACAGAGCTCGGGCTGTTCTTTCTGGAGCGGAGGAGGCTGAGGGGAGACTTAATAGAGGTTTATAAAATGATGAAGGGGATAGATAGAGTGAACGTTCAAAGACTATTTCCTCGGGTGGATGGAGCTATTACAAGGGGGCATAACTATAGGGTTCGTGGTGGGAGATATAGGAAGGATATCAGAGGTAGGTTCTTTACGCAGAGAGTGGTTGGGGTGTGGAATGGACTGCCTGCAGTGATAGTGGAGTCAGACACTTTAGGAACATTTAAGCGGTTATTGGATAGGCACGTGGAGCACACCAGGATGATAGGGAGTGGGATAGCGTGATCTTGGTTTCAGATAAAGCTCGGCACAACATCGAGGCCCGAAGGGCCTGTTCTGTGCTGTACTGTTCTATGTTCTAGAAGCAACAGGAGTCAGAGCTTATTCATAACTGACGCCAATAGTAATGGGCAGTGTTTTTTATACACATACCAGTGGTCAAATTATATTGTTGAATATTCAGTTATTATAAACACCATCTCACACAAAATAACAGGAATCAGGGTAAATCCCCAGTGTTTTTAAGAATAAGATCATTAACAATAATAATGTACAGCGCGGGACATTCAAAAAACACAACTTCAGTTCATACAGAAGGCAAAATTCTATTGATGCTGTAAATCTGAAATATAAATAAAATATGTTGGAAACTCTCAGCAGGACAGGCAGCATCTGTGAAGAGAGAAACCGATTTAGTTTCAGTTCAATTAGCTAAAATCAGAAATTGGAAATTAAATTGTTTTAAGTGACAGGGAGCTGGTTGGACGGGTGACAAGGAAAGAACAAAATGGAAGTGCCGGAGTGATTAAATGACAAAAAGGATGATGGTGAAAGGGAAGAGCACAGGATTCCCACGTCCTTACCCTGAGTCACAGGGAGGGACATGGGATGGTCAGTGGCTCAGGAATGGAGTGTGTGGTGGGGATGAAGATGATGAGAGAGAAACCTTTTTCACACTGCCAGTGGTTCAGGTCTGGAATTCACAGCCGGGAAGTGTGGTGGAGGTCGGCTGAATCGAAGCAGTCAAAAAGGAATTAGATGATTATTTGAATATAAACAATGAGCGAGGATACGAGAAAAAGGCTGGAGAATGACACAAATTCCTAATGCTAATTTGATGAGCTGGTGCAGACACGATGGGCCAAATGGCCTCATTGTGCACCGTAAGAATTCTGTGAAGATATTGGTTGGAAATGTATCGATATTTCAACTGGAAGTTGGTGGTGTTGCAGTGTGGACAGTGTTAGTAGCCATAGTCCTCAATGAAATATTAATATTTCTCTCCAATAGAGAGAGACAATTTGTTACATGTAGCTTCAGGGACACAACTTAGTAAATGTGGGGCAATGGGAGGAGGTGGGACTCCATGAACCCCACAGCGGTAAGAGGACCAAACCCTCAACATTAGCGTCATTCTACATCACACTCGAGACACCGAGCCAACTGAACTAACCAACTCCACACTATTGCCAGAACGGGCACATAAATATCTGACAGGTGAGGGGAATCCGTCCACTCAGGCAGCACAGGCAGAATCACAGAATTGTTACAGAGCAGGAGGAGGCCATTCGGCCCATTGTGTCTGCACTGACTCTCCGAATGGGCAACTCACTAAGTGTCATTCCCCCACCTTCCCCCAAAACCCTGTGCATTCCAGAGCTTAACCACTGTCTGCAGGGGAAGGCCCCATTCAGGCAAAGCTGGCACCAGATTTAAAGGCAGACAGCAGCACTTTTAAAGGCTCTGAAGGGAGCAGTGAGGGAGCCCTGGTTAATGAACAAAGGGCTGAAATGGCAGAAGGCAGATTAAACCCAATACGCTGACACTTCCCTGGAAATTCTCACGGCTATATCGGTTTGGAGGGAGGTTCTGTTCCCTCAGGACTGGAGGAGGAGGAGACCGGTCACATCAACCCATGCAACTCTGGATAGAAACTGCCGAGGGCCAGAGCAGGCAGCACGTGGCTGCAGTGAGGCAAAAGGATCAATAACCTGATATGTTCTGACAAGGTGAGCGTTAAACTTACAGGCTGATGTGTGAATAAGGATGAAAGAGAAATTGTGGAAAGAACATCTCCACCCAGACACTGGCAATGTCTAAACAGCAGCATCAATCTTCAGGAACATGTCAGCCTCTCTGAGAAGGGTTCCGGTCGGTCAGAGATGACTGCTGCACTGCCGACCCTGAGTGACCATTCTGGTGGTCCCATGATGGGCAGTCTGGCAGCACCATAGGCTTGTGTGTGTCTCTGATGGGTGAGTAACAATGGAAATTTATGTGCTTGTAAAAGAGGGAACACAGCGTCAGAGAAGGAGCCAAGAGTGACAGTGTCTGGATTGTGTCATCCTTATGCCAATGGAAGATGCAGTGCTGGAGCTGGGAGACCTGGAGGCTGGGTGGGCAATCGCTGATGGTGAGATGGGTTGTGGATCCAGAGAGAGAGTGAGTGAGTGAATGGATAGGCACAGGAGAGACTCTGCTGCTCTAGTCCATAATTTGGCAATTGTGTTTTCACCATTGATCACATGGAGCTCTGGATGAGGAACAGTCTCCAGGACATGTTGGAATGTGCATTACCCGCTAACATTCTTCACTCTCTCACAAATCAACAGCTGCTGCGAGAGGGAGACAAGTGTCCACCTTGGAAGAAGAGGAGGTGTTCACAGAGGGTGCTCTGTCACATTATTCCCCATAACCTCCACCAGAGCTGATACTGCCTCACACGATTAGCGAAGAGATTGCAATCTGGCAGCACAGGGCAGTACACACAAACCCGAGCAGCTGATGGAGGCAGCAATAGCTGAGTTCTCTCACACTCTTGAATGGACAGGTCATTGTCAGCTTCAGGTCGATGAAATGTGACTGGAGTCTTTAACAAGGTGGCAGATACTGGAGCTGCAGTGTAAGATATTTTAACATCCAGTGGAGTTTCCAAAGGCTCTGTGTATCCACACACAAAGGATGGAGTCAATCCAGGCCAGCAGTGTTACCATGTCTCAGGTATGAGCACAAATAGCATCCTCCACAGAGAGATTGGTGACCTTCATGGAGAGTCACATCCAGCCTATCACCCACAGGAAATACACATGAACCTGCAGGTTCTCACCAACTCCATGAGCTCTGTGGAACACGGTCTGCGGGAGGGGTGGGAAAATGTGCCTGGAGTCACTGTCAGGACCTCCCCAGCTGAGCAGGGAGGGTCCAGTTTGCCCTGAATGGATAGAGGAGCGGCTGCCTGCAGCATTGGGGAGCTCCTCTCAGGATGCCCCTGGTGTGGGCAGTGGGTCCTCTTCTGCTCCGACTGGAGGTCTGTGACCAGTGATTGTCGAGCGGTGTTCATTCATCCGTTGTCTCAGCGTCTGCATAGTTTCCCCAATGTACATTGTACAGCGTCTGCATAGTTTCCCCAATGTACATTGGGGAAACTATGCAGACGCTGTGACAACGGATGAATGAACACTGCTCGACAATCACCAGGCAAGACTGTTCTCTTCCTGTTGGGGAGCACTTCAGCGGTCACGGGCATTCGGCCTCTGATATTCGGTTAAGCGTTCTCCAAGGCGGCCTTCGCGACACACGACAGCGTAGAGTCGCTGAGCAGAAACTGATAGCCAAGTTCCGCACACACGAGGGCGGCCTCAACCGGGATATTGGGTTCATGTCACACTATTTGTAACTCCCACAGTTGCGTGGACCTGCAGAGTTTCACTGGCTGTCTTGTCTGGAGACAATACACATCTTTTTAGCCTGTCTTGATGCTCTCTCCACTCCCATTGTTTTGTTTCTTAAAGACTTGATTAGTTGTAAGTATTCACATTCCAACCATTGTTCATGTAAATTGAGTCTGTGTCTTTATAAGCTCTGTTTGTGAACAGAATTCCCACTCACCTGAAGAAGGGGCTTGGAGCTCCGAAAGCTTGTGTGGCTTTTGCTACCAAATAAACCTGTTGGACTTTAACCTGGTGTTGTTAAACTTCTTACTGTGTTTACCCCAGTCCAACGCCGGCATCTCCACATAATGCAAACACTTGCAGCCCATCCCCAATTGCCTTTGAGAAGGAGGTGGTGAGCCATCTTCTTAAATTCTGCAGAACATCTGGTACAAAACCGTTAGGAAGGGACATCCGGGATTATGATCAATGATGGAAAAGCAATATATTCCAAGTCAGAATGGTGTGTGGTTTGGAAAGAAATCTGAAGCTGGTTGGTGTTCCATCCTTCTGATATCCTTGCCCATCTCGGTGATGGATAGTGCCTGTTTGGATGATGCTGGCTCAGGAACCTTGGTGAGCTGCTACATTCCATCTTGTATGTGGTAAAATACTGCCACTGTGCGTCAGTGGTAGAGACAGTCAATGCTTAGTTTGGTGAATAGCCAGCTGATCCAGTGGGCTCCTTTTCCATGGATGAGCTTCTTCAGTGTTTTTGAAGCTGCAGTCAATCCAGCAAGATGAGCAGATTCCATCACACTGCTGACTTGTGCCTTGGAGATGGTGGGCAAAAATTTGGGAGATAGGACGCGAGTTCCTCATGTCCGAATTCCCAGACTGTGATCTACCCTTGGAGCCATAGTGTTTAGAGTTCAGTGACTGTTCAATGGTCCCAGTGCGCCCCCACCACTCGGGATGGACGAGGATTCAGCGATGGTGCTGACATTCAATGTAAAGGGAATATATTTAGATTCCCGTCTGTTGGAGATGGTCCTTGGCTGGCATTTGTGTCGTGAAACATTACTTGCCATTCATCAGGTTAAGCCTGAACGTTCTTCAGACCTTAAGACGCCTGCTCTGTTGAAGAGTCATCCTGATTCGAAGGGTTAGCTGTTCTCTCTCCACAGAAGCTGTCAAACATGCTGAGCCTTTCCAGAATTTTCTGTTTTGTTCAGATCTTGCTGTTTATGGGCATGGACTGCTTCAGTCTCTGAGGAATTGTGAACAGTACTGAGCATTGTGCAATCATTAGTGAGCATCCTCACTTCTGACATTATAATGGAAGGAGGGTCATTTATAAAGCAAATTAAAGGTGGTTGGGCTTTGGACATCACCCTGAGGAACTCCTGCAGTGATGTTCATGAGGCACTGGAAGGATGACACTTTTCTGACGATCAAGAGCAGACTGATGGAGTAGCAATTCATCAGATTGGATTTGCCCTGCTTTGTTCCACATTGTCCGGTAGATCCAGTGTTGTAGCTGTACTGGAACAGTTTGGCCAGGGGAATGGCTAGTTATGGAGCACAATTCTTCAGTACCATTGCTGGGCTACTGCCAGGCTGACAGATTTTGCAGTACGCGGTGCCTTCAGTCATTTCCTAACCTCACATGCAGTGAATTAAATTATCATCTGTAATGTTGGGGACCTCAGGAGGAGGCTGAGATTAATCATTCTACTCAGCACTTCTGGCTGAAGATGGCACTGATGCTCTGGGTTCCCTCATCAGTAATGATGGAATTCTTGTGGCATGTTTATAGAATCATAGAATTCCCACAGTGTAGAAGGCGGCCCTTTGGCCCATCGCGTCTTCACCAATTCGTTGAAAGAATATCTTACTCAGGCCCTATCTCTGTAACTCCACATATATGGCCCACTAATCCCCTAACCTACACACCCTGACACACCTAGGGACAACTTAGTGTAGCCAATCAACCGAACGTGCACATCTTTGGACTGTGGGAGAAAATAAGAGGACCCTGAGGAAACCCACACAGACACTGGGAGAACGTGCAAGCTCTACACATAAAGTCACCCAAGGCCGGAATTGAACCCTGGTCCCTGGCGCTGTGAGTCAGCAGTGCTAACCACTGTGCCACCTTGTCACCTAATGTAACCGGCATGTCCAATATTTGTGGCATGTCTAACACTACTTATGACTGGATATGGCAAGACAGCAGATCTCTGATCTGATCCATTGGTTTTGGTGTGATTGAGCTCGGTCTATCACATGCTCCGTCCGGTCTGTGGTCTGGTGGCCGTGTGCTGGAGCTTCACCAGGTGCACATCTCATTTTTAGATAAACCCAAGTCTAATTTGTTAGTATATATAAAGAAAATTAGTTGTAGTAACACAGTACTGGTTGCTGGAGAAAGCCACTGTCAGCTTCCTATAAATGAAAAGGTACAGTTCACCTCTCCTGCCGGTTTCCTGTCACTTCGATAACTTCATATCCAGGCTGCCTTTGTCTCTTTTATTTCATGGTCTCCAACTTTGCTGCCAAGCTTATTATGTGTCTACTAATAGCGGACAGTGTTTTTAATAACAGGAATACTGATAGCAATGGTATATTTAGTATCATTATTTGTGTTCTTAAAAACAATGTCCATTATTAATAGGGACATCATTCAGACTATTCTGCACTGTGATTATTGCCATTGCCAGCTGAGCCTTGAACTGCTGAGCTGTAAGCTCTGGAATTCTCTTCATAAACCTCCCCACCTCGATCGCTGCATTCTCTTTTAAGATGCTCCTTAAGCTCCGTTTAACACAAATTTGAGTGTGGATCCCTCGGGATAAAACTCATCAGAATTCCATGTAATTTGTAATCTGCCTCACCGATATACTGCAGTTTTCCATGTTTAATCAAACTGAGAAGCCGACAGACATAAACATCGATAATCTGAATGACAAATTAAACTAAACTGAACATGCGACCAGCCATGTCGGTTAATTCTATAAACATTTAATTGTTTTGTCCATCTTTTTTATTCTCATGAATGGTTTTGAGAATAATTATAACTGATTAGTTAATTCTTTCACTCCTGAATCTCACAGTTTATTGTAACTCAGGTTCAGACACATGACTGGTTTGTACTGAGAGCAGAGATGAGAATATCTGAGGCTGTTACTCTCCAAACTGGAGATCAGAAAGAGAAAGATTTCAGGAATCAGAGTGAATCCGTGGTGTTTAACACGCACACTGACAGGAATGATGTGGAATGGTTATTAATGACACTATTACTGACACTGATAATAATTTACAGTGTCAGACATCAACTGATTATTAACAATCTCGCACAGTCTGATACTTACTGCAGTTTCTGTGTTTTACATTCTGGATTCCTCAGAGCCGCAGACAATAGTTTCACTCCTGAATCTCCCACTTTATTGACACCCAGACTAAATGGAGAAAGTGGGAAACACATTAAATTCAGATTAATGTTCAGCAGAAAAAATAGCTGGATCTATTTTTGTGTCAGAAACGTAGCACCAGTGGTGACCTGATTCAAGTTACGATATTATATCTCACCCAAGTTGATCTTTCTCTACACCCCAGCTGTGACTGTAACACTGCATTCTGGACTCTTTCCTTTCCTTCCCTATGTACGGTATGTTTTGGCACTAATAAATGTGACAATATATTAGACAATATCAAACCCTTTCTGTTGAATGGAAAAGGCAATAGTCAGCATTGAAAAATGATGAACAATTAACTCCCACTGGTTTGCCTACTGGGGGAAACCACTTTTACACCTCTCAAAATGTATATTTTGTTTAATTGTCCATGGGATATGGGTGTCGCTGGCTAGACCAGCATTTATTTCCCACTGCTAATGGCCCAAGAGGAGGTGATGCCGACATCCTGTGAACAAGCAAGGAACGTTTAAACATGTCCCACATTCTGGTCTCATTTCCTGATCATCAGAATTACCCTCCTGAATCTCACTGACCCTGCCAAGTTTCTGGAAATTCAAATCATTTCTGCTGTTACATAAATCCAGGATTTTATGAGAATTGTACATTTTACTGAGAGTTAAATGATAAAGCTGTGAGAGTGGATCCCTCGGGATTCCCTGCACTTCTTAACTATTGACATTATAACATCTGTATAATATCTCAGGGTGAGTTAAAGTGTGAAACTGTGCTAACTGTTGCTTTAAGATCCATCCCCTAGATTTTATACAACCAGGAAAGATTATTCTCCCATTTGAAAGTTGAAATGTTTCTGTTTGATTAGTTTATAGGGGAGGGGTGTCTCCCGCTACATTCCACAGTAAACAGGCTCTACATTTTCTGCAGGTATGGCTAGTGTTCTATCTCCGGGAAATACCGGGAGTTCCCTCTTCCCAGTAGATCCTCACATAGGAAAAGGATTATCCGAAAATCCTGTTTCATATCACTGACGGGTTGACTGGAGATTTTCCAGCAACAGGTTTCCTCATTCAGGAAATTCTGGTTTCCTCGGCTCAGATGTAAGCTCTGCAGTCCTGCCACATTTAGTTGTGAATGATAGTGGACGATGAAACAACAGAAGGAGGAGGCTCCACAAATATCCCATCCTCATGATGGAGGAGACTCGCACATCAGTGCAAAAGATATGGTTCAAATATGAGTAACTAACTTCAGTGGCTGAACCATCCAAAGGGCCACAACATCACAGATATCAGCTCATTCCATTCACTCCACGTCAAGAAATAGTTAAAGATAATGGATACTGCAAAGACCACAGATCTTGACAATATTCCAGTAACTGTACTGAAGATTACTGCTCCAGAAGTTGCTCTGTTCCTCGCCAAGCTGTTCCAGTAGAGCTACAACACTGATGTTTACCCAAAATAGTGGGAAATTGCCCAGATATGACCGTAAACAAAAAGGAGAGAACAAATCCAATCTGTCCATTTACCACCCCACCAGTCTACTCTCGATCATCAACAGAGGAAGGCGTCATCGAGACTATCAAGCAGCACTTAATTAGCAATGACCTGCTATTTGACTTGAAGCTAGTGCTTAATCAGGGTCACTCAGTCCCCTACCTCATTACAGCCTTGATGCAAACACGGACAACAGAGGTGAACTCAGGATGTGAGATGAGAGTGTCTGCCCTTGACATCAAGGCAGCAAATGGCTACATGTAGCAAAAAGGAGCCAGAGGAAAACTGAGGTCAATGGAAATGAGAGAAAAAACCTCCCTGCCGGTTGGAGCAACACCAGCACAAAGGAAGATAGTTATGGTTGTTGGACCATCGACAAGATGCAGTGCAACAACTCAGCATGGCTCGTTACACAGCACTGTCCAGTCTTGTGATGATTTCTATCCCTGGAAGGACAAGGGCAGCAGATGAATGGAAACATCACCTGGAAGTTCCCTTCCAAGATACACACCATCCTGACTTGGAAACATATCACCGTTCCTTCACAGTGACCGGGTCAAAATCTTGGGACTCTCTTTCTCACAGCACTGTGGGTGCACCTACACCACAGGAGTCCCGAAATGCAATTCTAGTGATATAATTGTGAGCATAGTTGCTTTCCAAGCAGTTGATAGGGGTTTAATTCCCAGATATTTCTGTTTGTTGGAGTGTGTGAAGAGAGGGTCATCTCAATTCCAGGAAATCACAGCAGGAATTTCTCAGGGCAGTGTCCTCGGCCCAACCATCTTCAGCTACTTCATCAATTAAATTTCATCCATCATAAAGTCAGAAGTGTAGATGTTTGCTGATGTCTGCACAACGTTCAGCACCATTCTCAACTCCGCAAGACAGTGATGCAGGACCTGTCCATATTTAGCAAGGCTTGAACAATATTCAAGGAACGCTGACAAGTGCCAGGCGATGACCATCTCCACCAAGAATGAATACAATCAACTCCCTTTACATTCAATGGGATTATCATCACCTGAATCCTGACGATCAGCACCTTCGATGCTACCATTGGCCAGAAACAGACTAGACATATCATTACTGTGGATTTTAGAGAAGATTAAAGGCCAGGAACTCTGCGCAGAGTAACTCACCTCCTGACTTCCAAATACATTTCCACCATCTACAAGACACACGTCAGGAATTTAATTAAATACCATCCACTTGTCTGCATGAGTGCAGCTCAAGATTCAGGAAGCTCGCCACCATCCAGGATAACTCTGCTTGTTGACTGGTGCTCCACGCTCAACATTCATTCCATCCACCAGAGAGGTACAGAGCGAGCAGTGTGTACCATATATAAGATGCAGTGCAACAACTCACCATGGCTCATTACACAGCACCTTCCAAACTTGTGATTTCTATCCCTAAGGACAAGGGCAGCAGATGAATGGAAACATCTCCACCTGGAAGTTTCCTTCCAAGATACACACCATCCTGACTTGGAAATATAGCACCATTCCCTCACAGTGACTGGGCCAACATTCTGGAACTCTCTTTCTCACAGCTCTGTGGGTGCACCTACACAGTAAGAAGTTTAACAACACCAGGTTAAAGTCCAACAGGTTTATTTGGTAGCAAAAGCCACACAAGCTTTCGAGGCTCTGAGCCCCTTCTTCAGGCCTACACCACAGGAGTCACTAAATGCAATGACAGTGATATAATAATGAGCATAGTTGCTTTCCAAGCAGTTGATACGGGTTTAATTCCCAGCTATCTCAGTTTGTTGGAGTGGATGAAGAGAGGGCCAGGAGGTAGTAACCACAACATAAAAGATTGGGTCAATCCAATTTAGTCAAGTCTGCGGCTCCAGCCTGGAGCAGTAGTGTGAAACTGAGCTGAGGGTCCGAGAGTCAGTTGTTCATTTAACTACTCTGAGCCGGCCCACGCTGAGTTCTAAAGGGAAATGGTGAATCTAATAGCGACACAGAGGAAACAAAATTCATTGGTTGGTTAAAAAAAATGCCGTTTGTGACTGGCTTTATATTGCTGTGAATTGGAGGAAGCAACAGAAAGGGTCAATGATGGTTCTGCTGTTGATGTGGTGCACATGGATATTCAAAAATCATCTGATGCAGTGACGCAACAGACTTGTGGCATAAGCTCATAAAATAAATGGGAAAGTCGCAATGTGGATACAAAATTGGATGAACAATGAATAATGGGTATTTTTCAGGCTGGAGGATGTCAGTAGTGGAGAACCCGAGAGGTCAGTATTGGGATCCTTGCTTTTCCCTGATATATATGAATGATCTAGGTAACTGCAGTATAGAGGAAAATTTCAAAGTTTGTTGATCACAGAAACCTTTGAGGCGTCGTAAACTGTGAGGAGGAGAGCTTGGGACTGAAAAACAGACAATAGTGGAGTGTACAGATAGGTGGCAGATTAAGTTCAATGCAGAGACATGCGAGGTGATACTTTCTGCTAACATGCACGAGGAAGGAATATAAAATAATCGGTAGAATAGTTAACAGAGTGCAGGAGCAGAGGGACTGGACGTATATGCACATTGATCATTGCTGTTAGCAGGCAAGTGTAGGTAGCAGTTAATAAAGAATACAGCATCTTGGGCTTTACTGCTGTGAAATAGTTTATGTTTGTAGGCATCAGATAATAATTCATGAGTTTAAGTTGAATTTGTGCTTGTGTGTTAAGAAAGAGCCAAAACTTTAATTTCACTTTGTGTTAAACAAAGCTGCCTGCCTGCGGGTTTTTTGTGTCCCTGCATTTTAATTTAAGGTTTACGACATTGTCAGAGTTATAGAGGTTAAAAAAATGGTTGCTTATATTCAGAAGTCCACAATGAATGATAGAAACACTGAGTTTCAGTTGCAACCTGTTAACCCAAGAAGCAAGATGGAGTTCACAGAGGCTGCCAGTAGAGGCAGCGCAATGCAGGGACTCAGAAAGCAGGACCCACAAGATAAATCACCGTCAGAAACCAAGGAGGAAAAGAGGAGTGCCAGGAAGGCAGAAGTCAAAGAGACAAAAATACCTGAATCTGAACAAGCGACTGCTCCCTGAAGTTAAAGAGAGGAGCAGAGAGAGGCTCCCAGTTAAAGACAGAGCTGTGAGATGCAGACATTGTAAAGTTTGCTCACGAGAATCCAGATATCTGATATATTCCTAAAGTTGGTGACACCTTCATACAGACTATGAGGCACTGGTGTCTGATGGCATGGCTGAGTATGGAGGAATAATGAAAGGAAACATTGAAATATTGGACAGGGATCCTTGGTGAAGGCATCTGAGAGAAAGCATTGAAAAGATTCCAAAAGCTGCTTTTTTTTTCTAGAGTGGAGCTTCTGGAGCGGAAGCATCAGTCCCAGTGAGACGGGTTTTCTCACATTGTTACAAACCTTTGGGGGGGATTTGAAGAAGAATCCACTGAAGTTACTTTGGGTGGCATCTGTCAATGAGTTTCAGAGAGTGGTATTTCTGAACCACAGGTGGATTGTTGGTTTACATTAACTGTGTACTTACTGAGAACATTAAAGCATAAGATCTATTTTGTAACACGTGTCATCCTTACAGATCTGCAGACGTCTGTGAAGTTAGATGGGGTGGTGCATTGCAGTTATTTTTTTAACGAAGGTTTTAGTCTTTTGTTAAAAGTTAATCGACTACCTTGTTATTCTGTTCATCTACATTTCTAAACAATAAAACAATAAATAAAAGTTATGATTTACTGAGCCGGGTTTCTGCTCTTCGACCTGACTGTCCAGAAATCAGCTGGGATCATAACATTGTCAATAGGGGCATAGGGTACAAGAGCAAGGAGGCTGTGCTGAACCTGCAAAAGACATCAGTTAGATCTCAGTTCAGTGCGTCATACTTTAGGAAGGCTTAGAACACAGTGGAGAGAGCACTGAACATGTTTAAAAGATTGGCTGCAGGGATGTGAAACTTCAGACACGAGGATCGATAGGAGAGGTTGTTCACCTTGGAAGGAAGAATGCTGAGAGGACATTTGATAGAAATGTTCAAAATAGTGATGGTGCTGGAGAGAACAGGGAGCAAATCAAAATGTTGCTGCTCGGACAAGGATCAACAACAAGATTTAAAGTGATTTGCAAAAGATGCAAATACAATGTGAATAAAGCTATTTTTTTTAAAAACACAGCAAGTGATTCAGGTTTTATGAGGCTGCAGTCAGAACCATGGAACAGAAACATCGTGGGCTGCTGTAACCTAAGGGAGGTTTCTTTTCATAACTGCACACTGTGAGGTTTAATACAAGACTGAACCTCCACTGCGACCCTGACTGATGTTACCAGTTATCACATGACTTATAAAAGGACACTGTCCCGATAAAACACACACCAACTATAATACATAACAGAGGCAGCGTGCAGGAAAATAATCCTGACAATAATTAGCCCAAACTGTCAGCTGTACCGAACACAAGAGAAACAGATTTCTTTCTAGCATCATACATAATCAGATGGTTTCTGTTGGGAGAGTGAAATATCCTTTTTTAAAATTTTGTAACGAGGCCTTTACACCTCTAATTATTTAAAATTCATCCCAATAATGCTTTTATTCACTCAAGGAATGTGATCATCGCTGGTTATGCCAACATTTATTGCCCATGCCTATTTGCCCACGAGAATCTGCCTTCTTGAACCGCTGTAGTTTTATCAGAGAATCAGATTTATTACAGGTTCAGAAGGAGGCCAATCGGCCCATCATATCTGCATCTGCTCTCAAATGAGCTTTATGACTTTATGCCATTTTCCCACACTTTGTGACCATTGGACATTGTTCCAAATAAAACAGAGGCATGTTCAGTTGAGGAAGTCAAGAGGGAAACAAAGGAAATGGCTTCTCAATGAAAATATCAGGGACGAGACCAAACAGTTACCTCAATTCCTGACACTTGTGCAGAACGGGTCCCAGCCGCCGGATCCCTTCACACTGAATGTAGCATTGCTGTAGATTGAGGTGTTTTATTGTATCACAGAGTCCAATGACATGAGACAGGACCGCACAGTCAATCGGGGTCAGTCGCAATTCACTAAATGAAAGTGTTTCCACAGATCCCACTGTGTTCCGAGCCAGTGCTTTATTCTGAGACTCAAACAGGTAGTGGAATGTGTTCAGGAGCTTCCTCTTCCCAGGTGCAGTCTCTGTGTCTCCAATCTGCCCTTCAACCTTCTCCTTCACCCAGTCAATGACTCGGCAGGTTGTTTGATGAAGAAATGGACCCAGAAACTCCACCAGGGGTCGAGCTGACTGTGGGGAGGACAGACCAGCAACAAAACGGAGAAATATCTCAAATCGCCCATCTTCCTTGCTGTGGGCTTCACTGAGGAGTTTCCCGATCTCCCCGGGATCTGGAGTCAGGAATTGTGTGAGTGCAGCTACAAACTCTTGGATGGTGAGGTGTGGGAATGTGTAAACCACACTCTGGGCAGAAACATCTCTCTCCAAAAGCTCCATCAGGAACCCAGACAGGAACTGGGAAGGTTGTAGATTGTACTCAATCAAATCTTCATCTCTAAACACAATCTTCTTCTCGGAGACTCCTGTGAAGGCCATCTCACCAAGCTTCTGTAACACATCACGGGGGTTTTCAATCTCTCGGCCATGGTTTTTCAGAATGTTGTAAATATAGTACGAATATAGTTGGGTGATGGTCTTGGGAACTTGCTGCCGTTTCCTGTCTCTTTGCGTAAAGAAGGGACCCAGTGACAGAGCGAGGATCCAGCAGTAGGAAGGGTTGTAACACATGGTGTACAGGATCTCGTTCTCCTCCACGTGTTTGAAAACAGCTGCTGCCACCGTCTGATCTTCAAAAGCCTTGTTGAAATATTCCTTCCGTTCATCACCAACAAGTCCCAGGATTTCAGCCCGGACACTGATCTCAGCCTTTTCCAATAAATGTAGTGCAGTGGGGCGGCTGGTCACGAGCACTGAACATCCTGGGAGCAGCTTGTGCTGTATTAAACTGTACACAATGTCAGACACTTCACACCAGCATTCGGGATCTGTGCACATGGACTGGGGTTCTGTATTTCTCCGATTGTCAGCAAAATCAATCCTGTCCTTGAATTCATCCAAACCATCGAATATAAACAGCAATCCCTCTGGGTTCCTCCAGAGCTCTCCCAGAATATTCCCAAAGTAAGGATACTGATCCAGTATCAGATTCCTCAGATTTATTCTACAGTTAATAGTGTTCAAATCCCGGAATTTAAAATTGAAAACAAATTGAAAGTGTGGGTATATTTTCCCACTGGCCCAGTCATAAACAATCTTTTGTACCATTGTTGTTTTTCCAATTCCCGGCACTCCGCTCACTGCTGCTGAACTCCCAGATTTAAATTTTCTCTGGGAAAAGCTGCTCTGAAACAATTGATCAGTTCGGATTTTTTCCAGTTCTTTCCGGAGATCTTTCTCTCTCCATTCTTCATGGTCTTGGCCTCTTGCCAGCAGTTCATGTTCGACAAGTGTCCGATCTCGAACAGTAGAAATAACCGTTAGCTCAGCGTATCGACCAACCAGCTGGAAAATCTTAACCTTCTCCTTTATGAGGATAGTGTTCACTCTCAGTGTTTCAGTTTGTACCCGGAGTGTCTCCTTGTGTTTCTGTTGGAGATCTTCAATAAGAACGGAGAGAAAGTTAGTTCTATTGGCATTTTACAAACATCCCGGTGAAATTGACCAATCCATTAAATATTGCAGGCATTAGTTCAGTTCCAACATAGATTTTTGTACAACTGGCTTTTACAACTAATGGCCCATGGGCCAAATTCAGCCACTGAACTGTTTGTATTCAGCCTAATAAATATGGCTGGACAGCTCAGCTCTGCAGAAGTCAAATCTGATCCAAACACCGGTCTCCCTTTCTGCCTCTGCAGATCTGCAGAGTTTTTCCGCAATTTTCTCTTTTTATGTCATTTGTCATGCAACAGAATTAGCCCACAAATAAAGAAAATATGGCGAGAAAGGAGGCTGTGATTGGACAAGCAGCAAAGTGTTGAAAACTCCACTTTTCTATTTCAATTTGAACCTTACAGAGCTCGTATCACGACAGCGAATAGCAGGGTTCAGGTCAGGGCAGAGAAAGGGCGAGAATCCTGAGGAACAATTACCGCACGTGAGTGGGGTGTTTGCGTGTGCATAGATATGTGTGAGTGAGTGCACAGAGAGAGAGAGATGGAGAAAGACAGAAGCAGAGTGTGTGCGAGAGAGTGTGTGTGAGATTATGTGAGAGTGACAGAGAAGGAGAACAACTGACAGAGAGTGTGTGGGAGGGAACATGAGAGTGAAAAATTGCCTGAGACTGTGGGTGTTAAACAGAATGCGATAATAACAGAGGAAAGGTTGAGGGATAAAGGTTGTGAGACTGTGTTAGGGAGAATGACAGAGGAAGCGATGAAGAGGGAGATAGTGTGAGTGAGAAAAGGCGAGAGGATAATATTGTGAGACTGAGTAGGTGAGAGTGAGAATGTCGATGTATGTAAGATAAAGAGAGAAAATGTGAGAGCAAAACACAGAGTTATCGATGTGTGTTTGAGAAACACACAGCGTGTATGGAAGAGAGTGCGTGTGAGAGGAAGAATGAGGGTGTTGTGGGTGGACATAAGAAAGAGATTGTGAGAGTATGTGAGAAATATGAGAGAGGAAGACCATGCGAGAGATTATGTGACAGAGAATCTGTGTGTGACTGAGTGACGATGAGTCTGAGAATGTGTGTATGAGTGCATGTGTGTGAGTCTCTGTGAGGGATAGAGTGTGAGAGTGTGTGCGCAAGTGAGTGACAGTGAGTATGAGAATGTGTATGTGAGAACATGTATATAACTGTATGTGGGACAGCGTGTGTGTGTGTGTGAGAGAGAGTGTACTGTGACAGAAATTGTGCGAGAGAGTTTGTGGGAGAGGGTCCGTTGAAGAGGTTTTTTTTAATCATTTACTGGATCCAGATGTCACTGGCAAGGGTAGCATATATTGCCCATTGCCGATTGCCTTTACGATTGTGGCGATGAGCTGCCTTCTTGAAGTCAAGGAACCGAACAGCACGTCTTTCGGGCTATGGGAGAAAAACGGAGCACCCGGAGGAAAACCATGCAGGCGCAGGGAGAACGTGCAGACTCCACATAGACAGTAACCCAAACCAGGAAAAGAACCCGTGTCCCTCGCCTGTGAGGCAGCATAGAGGGAGCAGCTGGAAAATGCAAGGTTAAAACAGAAGTTTAGTGAAGCAAAACTTGAAACTGACATGTGGCCTTAGAAGTTGAACAATATAATGATATGCAAGTGTCACGGGTGAGTCACTTTCATACACACTGTGAGAAGGACGATAATGAGAAAGAGAGCTGTGATAGAGAGGGATGCAGCTAACAAGAATTTGGGGAGATAGTGCAGAAATATAGTAAATTCGAGGCAACTGTGAAGTGAAACACAGAACACAATCAAAAACTGTCTAA
This sequence comes from Mustelus asterias, assembly GCF_964213995.1. NCBI lineage: Eukaryota > Metazoa > Chordata > Chondrichthyes > Carcharhiniformes > Triakidae > Mustelus > Mustelus asterias. Next base: position 1,104,430 of record NW_027590155.1, read on the forward strand.
CGACACAACATGTCAGAAGGAGATAGAGGCTGACATAGAGAGTGATAAATTGGTGTCTCTATTCTCAGCTCAAATGGTATGATGTGCAGTTTTGAGAACCATGGGGTGGATGGAATCAGTGATAAATTGAATTATTGAATTTGCTACTGTCGCCTATGGTGGGTTGTTTTACACATTTGGGAACATAGAGCTGGATGAAGACAGCGACAGGGGCGGAGATATGGTGTGCATTCGGTGGAACCATCAGGTCCACTTGCACCGATGATCACGACCCTCACATAGACCACAAATAAACCCAAGGGGCCATTTGCACCAAAACAAATAAGTGAGCAAGTGATTGCACGATGTTACAGGACTGGGAGGGGAAGGAACTATGTCCCTACACATCATCTGGAAATGTTGTAAACAAATTGGCAAGAGGCAAATGCTAGGGTAGGTTCATACCGATCCACTGCTGTGCTGGAAATTGGTGGGAGGCTCAGGTCATAGATAAAACAGATCACGGCTGTATGGCTAAGCTAACTAACAATCTGGAAAAAGGCTTTGAATCACAGCATTCTGAATGCACATTTAAAACACAATATGCTTTGATAAGGAAACTTGTGTTTGAGTAAGTTTCTGTGTTGTGTGACAGGTCCGTGTGATTTTTCTTGCCAGCAAATCTGTGCCTCCTGTCTGTGGCATTGAATTGTGCTGGTTAACCCTCTGTGATTTGGTTCCATTAGCTGGTTTCAAGTTTCTTGGTAAATGCCTGCAGTTATATGTCGAAATAGGTTGAGTCAGGAGAAGATAATTGTGATAAAATGATACAGGAGTTTTTGAAGCACCTGCTTTGTTTTGGCGGGTGAGTGGTGATGATGGGACAATAAATATAATTATTTACACTTTGGTTTAACTTCAAAGACTATCTATGGCTTAGAGAGATTGACTATTAAACCAGAAAGGCATTGTTTATAATTTCTTCAGAATTTACCTTTAGCTTTGAGGATAATTGCAGTTTTTGTAGAAAGAAGAATGATGACTCCTGTCTGAACCTATTCCCTTATTTTATTTTAATATTCTATTTTCAGTTATAAATCGTTAACAATGAATGAAAGCAAAGTTTAATGCTGTGCAGAGGATATGTGAATGCGAGGCATCCATGCTCGATGAGTCTGTGTGTCTAATAAAACACTGGTATGGATTTTACTTTGCTGTCTTGGTAGCTTTAATGTTTTGTTTCCCTTAATTACGATTTTGTAATAAAAGTTTCAATAAACAGTTTATAATCAAATGTGGGTCATGAGTAGAATGAAAAATGAAATTTATAACCAGGCAAAACTTTGAAATTCCTTAATCCTGGGCACGGTTGCTGATAACTTATTTGTATTTTTTTTAAACGGGCAGTGATGATGTAACTACTTTTGAAAACTTTTGTTCTTTTTTCATTTCCAACGAGCAAAAACTTAACAATTCTCTGTTTAAATTTATTGCACATCTCATATACGGACTGCGATTTTTTATTGAGAGCAGATTTTAGCTTTCAGTTTTTCTCAAATGGACAGATATATCTGGACTGTATTAGCTAACTTGGCTCCAAGCCAAATGTATATTTTGTGTTTTCTTCAAATATATAGCTCATGAAGCACAAGACAATAAGGAAGTCGACCAGCTTCAAGACTTCAAGACTGTTTATCACAACATAATGATAATTGGGGATGCAAAGGCTTTGTCTTTTTGCAGAAAAGGTGAACACATTTAAACTAATTTGTTACCCTTTGAATTAAAGTATTTGTGATTAAATTCACTTAACTTCCATTTCAACTCGGGCACTGCTGCATCTGATAATTTAACCCTTCTCTTAAAACTGCCATCCCTGGATATTTAACTGTTTAAATAAATTGATTGTATGGATATTAGCAACTCGTATTTAAGAAGTTACATACTGTTTAAGAGGCTAATAAGCATTTTTTAAAATTGTTTTTAAGGAACAAAGAGTAATATGATTTAGTCTATAGGTTTTGTTTTTGAGTTTCGAGACCTTTTTGTTGTTCGAAAAGTGATGAGTTAAACATATTCTCAGCTTATGGTCAATTTGAATCTTGGCCTCAATTTCTAAAGGTAATATGAAGTGTTTTGTGTGTTATGCATGCGGAGTAATGTTAATGTAAACTCAGCTAACATATACAGAGGCATGAAAAATATGTTGCTGAATTTATACTCAATTAAATGCTAATATGTCAGAAATTAATGACTGTAAAGTAATTTTACAATAACACTTTAGGGCTGTTATGTGTTCAGGAACGAGGTGATCTGCAGATAGGAAGACAAAGTTAAATATTGGGAATGACAATGAAGTTGCAACAGATGATAAGATTTTTCCATCATTTAATTGTCTGCAGTTATGGAATGGAATTCAAAAGCTTAAAAGAAGAATAAAATACAGAGTTTGCGCCAATCACGCTATTCACGAACTAAAGGAAAAACAGTTAAGGACAGTAGAAGGGAAAGCTGGTGGGTACCACATTAGCAGAATTCTATCAAAGAGACAAGATAATTGCTTGCTCCTTCCCCATATGCCAATGTGCCACCCCTATTCAAAAAGGGATGGAGGCAAAAAGCAGGTAGCTATCGGCCGAATAGCCGAACATCTATTGTGGAAAAAGATTGGAATCAATTATTATGGAAGCAATAGCAGCAGATTTGTAAAATTATAATCTAATTAAACAGCATCACCATGGCTTCATGAAAGGGAAATATGTCTGACTAATTTATTAGACTTTTTCGAGGAATTCTCAACCAGAGTGGAGAGAGGGGCAGCAGTAGATGTGTTGTATTAGGACTTCCAGAAGGCGTTTTACAAGGTAAGTCAAAAAAGTTCAAGATATTAGATATGAGCCCATGATGTTTGAGGCAGTGTATTGGTATGGATCGAGGACTGGATAATGGGCAGGAAACCGCGAGTGGCATAAAGGGTTCCTTTTCAGGTTGGTGACCTATCAACAGTGGGTTTACACAAGGATCAGTGCGGGACTGCAAATCTTTACAATATATAATAATGACTTGGATGAAGGAAATTAATGTTTTGTAGCCAAATTTACAGACAATACAAAAATAGGTGGAAAGGCAAGATGCAAGATGGATTCAAATAACCTATAAATATTTTATTGTAAGCTAAGTAAGAGGGCAAAAAGGTGGCAAATGGAGCATAATTTGAGAAAATGTGAAGTCAGAACATAGAACATAGAACAGTGCAGCACAGAACAGGCCCTTCGGCCCACGATGTTGTACCGAGCTTAAACTGAAATCAAGATCAAGCTATCCCACTCCCTATCATCCTGGTGTGCTCCATGTGCCTATCCAATAACCGCTTAAATGTTCCTAAAGTGTCGGACTCCACTATCACTGCAGGCAGTCCATTCCACACCCCAACCACTCTCTGCGTAAAGAACCTACCTCTGATATCCTTCCTGTATCTCCCACCACGAACACTATAGTTATGCCCCCTTGTAATAGCTCCATCCACCCAAGGAAATAGTCTTTGAACGTTCACTCTATCTATCCCCTTCATCATTTTATAAACCTCTATTAAGTCTCCCCTCAGCCTCCTCCACTCCAGAAAGAACAGCCCGAGCTCTGTCAACCTTTCCTCATGAGACCTACCCTCCAAACCAGGCAGCATCCTGGTAAATCTCCTCTGTACTCTTTCCAGCGCTTCCACATCCTTCTTATAGTGAGGTGACCAGAACTGCACACAATATTCCAAATGTGGTCTCGCCAAGGTCCTGTACAGTTGCAGCATTACCCCATGGCTCTTAAACTCCAACCCCCTGTTAATAAAAGCTAACACACTATAGGCCTTCTTCGCAGCTCTATCCATTTGAGTGGCAACCTTCAGAGATCTGTGGATATGGACCCCAAGATCTCTCTGTTCCTCCAGTCGTCAGAACCCTACCTTTGAACCTGTAATCCACATTTAAATTTGTCCCCCCAAAATGAATCACCTCACATTTATCAGGGTTGAACGCCATTTGCCATTTTTCAGCCCAGCTTTGCATCCTATCTATGTCTCTTTGCAGTCTACAACAGCCCTCCACCTCATCCAATACTCCACCAATCTTGGTGTCATCAGCAAATTTACTGATCCACCCTTCAGCCCCTTCCTCTAAGTCATTAATAAAAATCACAAAGAGCAGAGGACCAAGCACCGATCCCTGTGGCACTCCGCTAGCAACCTGCCTCTAGTCCGAAAATTTTCCATCCACCACCACCCTCTGTCTTCGATCAGATAGCCAGTTACCTATCCAATCGGCCAACTTTCCCTCTACCCCACACAAGTCGTTCATTTTGGAAGGGAGGACAAAAGAAAAGCGTATTATTTAAATGGAGAAAAACTGCAGTAAGTCACAAGACAAAGTACCTTGGTGGTACTTGAGCACGAAGCACAGACATCTGGCACATAGGTGCAGCAGGTAATCAGGAAATCTACTGGAATGTTGGCCCTTATTTCAATGGTGTTGGAGTACGAGTAGGGAAGTCGTGTTGCAAGTGTTGGTGAGACCACATCTGGAGTACTGAGAACATTTTTGGTCCCCTTATTTAAGGAATATATGATTTCATTCACGGCATTTCACAGAACTCATGGAGGAATTGTCTTATGAAGAAACGTTAAGCAGGTTGGGACTCTACTCATTGGAATTTAGAAGAATGAGAACTCATTTCATTGAGACAGATAGGATTCTTAAGGGGCTTGTCAGGCTAAATGCTGAGAGAAGGTTTCCAGTCATGGGAGACTCTAGGACAAGAATGCATAGACTTCGAATAAAGGGACGCCAATTAAAGACTCTTCTCCCACAGGGCTGTGAGTCTTTGGAACTCTTTTCCAGAGAGAGCTGTGGCGGAAGAATTATTGCGTATTTTTAAGGCTGAGAAACATATTTTTGATCAGCAAGGGAATCAAGGGTTCTGGCAAATGGCGGGTAAGTAGACATGAGGAATGTCAGATCAGATGATTCTATTGAATGGCTGAGCAGGCCCAAGGAGCTGAACAACCGACGTCTGTTTTTCTTATGGTCTTATGTTCTCATGATCTTATGAGGGGCAGCACGGTGGCACAGTAGTTAGCACTGCTGCCTCACAGCACTAGGGATCCGGGTTCGATTCCCAGCTTGGGTCACTGTGTGCGTGGAGTTTGCACATTCTCCCTGTGTCTGCGTGAGTTTCCTCTGGGTGCTCCGGTTTCCTTTCACAGTCCAAATATGTGGGTGAAGTGGATTGGCCTTGCTAAATTGCCAATTAGTGTCAGGGTGCGTAACTAGTGTAAGTGCATGGGGTTATGGGGATAGGACCTGGGTGGGATTGAGGTCGGTGCAGACTCGATGGGCCGAATGGCCTCCTTCTGCACTGTAGGATTCTATGATCTATGATGTATGATCTTGTATATCCCAGCGTAAAAGCCTTGTGTGGATTTAAAACAGACAAACATCTGAATTGTACAATGGAAATCCGAACCCTCGATATTGACAGTGTCCAAGTTCCTTATAAGGGAAACGGGGAATATTGTATTACCAGCTAATTGAAAGAATAGGAATATGGCTGTGAGAGTTTTTCCCATTGCTAACACCATCCCTTGCTTTAAAACCCAGATCCCATCATGCTGAGGCCACCTCAAGCTGGTCGACAGAGATAAACTGGAAGAAAACATTGGTAATGTCACTGAAGAATCAAACAGTACTTTGGGCAATTACGATGATAAGTGTGAAACTAACATTGTAATTTTACATAAAGACTGGCAATGGATCAAGAAACAAATACAATTCACCAAACTATTGCCCAAGTCATTCAACAAAGAGGGGAAACCAGGCAACTGATTGCAGCAACAAACGGAACCAACTGGTGAGAGGAATTTTGGAATTGGGGTGCGAAAGTACAAATACATCAATGGATAAGAATTACTTTCCATGTTGCAATTATTGTTGTAGTTTCGACGCTAAAGTAACAAATACATACTTTGATCATTTGAATTCTGGAGAGATGAAATGGAAAATAAGTTAGAAACACAATTGTACATCAGAAAGCCCGAACTACTGATCAATATACTTCGAATGTAACATGACATGGATTTAAGTATCTGCTTAAACAGGGTGTGGACGGAGAAAGAACGGCTACGACAATGACTTAACAAGAATAATGGCAACAGTGACTGTTAAAAGGGTATTCTCGCTGGGAGAGAAGCATGCTGGGATTTTTATTCAACATATAGATTAAAACCAGGTTTCGGTCGTAAAGAGACTGTGGTCTGGGAGCTGTGTTCTGAAATTCCTGTATTGGCCCAGATAAGGGAAGTTGTTTACATTAACAGAAACACTGCGTCACTGATTTATATAGCTGCTATGTATGGGATATATAAAATGAACTAAGCGTAAAGGTGTCTTTCAAAAGTGATTTCAGTGGATGTTCGAGCCATGTGATCGGTTTCTGGTTACACAATTGGCTGGATGACAGAATCTTCCGGAGGCGAACGGAGAATTGTGGATAAAAAGCCATGTGGGTCCTTTGTTTGGCAGCGATAACTCAAAGAGACCGACCATCGCAAGTAGACTTGTACCCTGAAGGATGCTTCAGAGAAGGGGAAAATAGATTCTACATCGAGGATATTTCTTGGCCAATGTTTTCCTCAACTGGGTAGTATCTATTTTCAGTTTAATAGTTAAAGTTGACGTTTAGTTAAAGTTGATGTTCAGTTAAAGTTAAAGTGCAGTTTAAGAATTAAAGTTCAGTTGAAAGTTGATGTTCAGTTAGTTAAAGTAGAGTGAAGATTTAATGAGTTGCAACTGTTTATGTTTGAATTGGTACGAGAAGTGTAAAATAAAGCAATAATTGAATTGCTGTCCTGGTTTGTCTCATTAAATGAAATGCTTGGAATGTGTTTACATTAAAGCTGCATGACAAGAGTGAGGTTTGATGAGGCGCAACTGTGCTCCAGTTCGCTAATGCTCAATTGATCAAAGAGGGACTAACAGCGAAATGTCTGCAGAGCATGATGGGAAAAAGGTCAACTTTGCGCAAACCAGAAAACTGCTGCAAATAAGGAACACGAGCAATAAACAGAGGCCGTCAGGATCTATAATTGGGTAATACAGGTAAGACAAGAGCATTTTACGGGACAAGTGGATCCTTAATGAGAGAGAGTATGCGAGCGAGAGCGAGTGAGCAGAATGTGTGGGTGTGACTTAGAAGTGGTGAGAAACATAGTTTGAAAAATGGTATGAGAGAATGAACATGAGAAAGTAAGTTTGAGAGAGAGAGAAAACCTGTGAGAGAGGTGATGAAGGTGTGAGGGAAAGTGTGAAAGAGTGAGTGAGTTTGAAAGTGCGTGAATGTGTGTGAGATGGAGGATGTGATAGAGAGAGTGAGTGAATGAGTTAAGGAGTGAGAGTGTGAGAGAGAAAGTGATGGAGATTGTGAAGGAATCAACAGGAGAGGGCGCGCGTGACAGAGAGAGGGCGCGCGTGACAGAGAGAGGGCCCGCGTGACAGAGAGAGGGCCCGCGTGACAGAGAGAGGGCGCGCGTGTGAGAGAGGGCGCGCGTGTGAGAGAGGGCGCGTGTGTGACAGAGAGAGGGCGCGCGTGTGACAGAGAGAGGGCGCGCGTGACAGAGAGAGGGCGCGCGTGACAGAGAGAGGGCGCGCGTGACAGAGAGAGGGCGCGCGTGACAGAGAGAGGGCGCGCGTGACAGAGAGAGGGCGCGCGTGACAGAGAGAGGGCGCGCGTGACAGAGAGAGGGCGCGCGTGACAGAGAGAGGGCGCGCGTGACAGAGAGAGGGCGCGCGTGTGAGAGGAGAGGGCGCGCGTGTGAGAGAGAGAGGGCGCGCGTGTGAGAGAGAGAGGGCGCGCCTGTGAGAGAGAGAGGGCGCGCGTGTGAGAGAGAGAGGGCGCGCGTGAGAGAGAGGGCGCGCGTGTGAGAGAGAGAGGGCGCGCGTGTGAGAGAGGAGAGGGCGCGCGTGTGAGAGAGGAGACGGCGCGCGTGTGATAGATAGAGGGCGCGCGTGATAGAGAGAGGGCGCGCGTGACAGAGAGAGGGCGCGCGTGTGAGAGAGGGCGCGCGTGTGAGAGAGAGAGGGCGCGCGTGTGAGAGAGAGAGGGCGCGCGTGTGAGAGAGGAGAGGGCGCGCGTGTGAGAGAGGAGAGGGCGCGCGTGACAGAGGAGAGGGCGCGCGTGACAGAGGAGAGGGCGCGCGTGTGAGAGGAGAGGGCGCGCGTGAGAGAGGAGAGGGCGCGCGTGTGAGAGGAGAGGGCGCGCGTGTGAGAGGAGAGGGCGCGCGTGTGAGAGGAGAGGGCGCGCGTGTGAGAGGAGAGGGCGCGCGTGTGAGAGGAGAGGGCGCGCGTGTGAGAGGAGAGGGCGCGCGTGTGAGAGGAGAGGGCGCGCGTGAGAGAGGAGAGGGCGCGCGTGAGAGAGGAGAGGGCGCGCGTGAGAGAGGAGAGGGCGCGCGTGACAGAGAGAGGGCGCGCGTGACAGAGAGAGGGCGCGCGTGTGAGAGGAGAGGGCACGCGTGTGAGAGGAGAGGGCGCGCGCGCGTGCCAGGAGAGGGCGCGCGCGCGCGCCAGGAGAGGGCGCGCACCCGCGCGCCAGGAGAGGGCGCGCCCGCGCGCCAGGAGAGGGCGCGCCCGCGCGCCAGGAGAGGGCGCGCCCGCGCGCCAGGAGAGGGCGCGCCCGCGCGCCAGGAGAGGGCGCGCCCGCGCGCCAGGAGAGGGCGCGCCCGCGCGCCAGGAGAGGGCGCGCCCGCGCGCCAGGAGAGGGCGCGCCCGCGCGCCAGGAGAGGGCGCGCCCGCGCGCCAGGAGAGGGCGCGCCCACGCGCCAGGAGAGGGCGCGCCCGCGCGCCAGGAGAGGGCGCGCCCGCGCGCCAGGAGAGGGCGCGCCAGGAGGGGGCGCGCCCGCGAGCCAGGAGAGGGGGCGCCCGCGCGCGCCAGGAGAGGGGGCGCCCGCGCGCGCCAGGAGAGGGGGCGCCCGCGCGCGCCAGGAGAGGGGGCGCCCCCGCGCGCCAGGAGAGGGCGCGCGCCAGGAGAGGGGGCGTCCGCGCGCGCCAGGAGAGGGGGCGCCCCCGCGCGCCAGGAGAGGGCGCGCGCCAGGAGAGGGGGCGCGCACGCGCGCGCCAGGAGAGGGGGCGCGCGCGCGCGCACCAGGAGAGGGCGCGCGCGCCAGGAGAGGGCGCGCGCGCCAGGAGAGGGCGCGCGCGCGCGCCAGGAGAGGGCGTGCGCCAGGAGAGGGCGCGCGTGCCAGGAGAGGGCGCGCGCGCGCGCCAGGAGAGGGCGCGCGCGCGCGCCAGGAGAGGGCGCGCGCCAGGAGGGGGCGCGCGTGCCAGGAGGGGGCGCGCGCGCGCCAGGAGAGGGCGCGCGCGCGCCAGGAGAGGGCGCGCGCGCGCCAGGAGAGGGCGCGCCCGCGCGCCAGGAGAGGGCGCGCCCGCGCGCCAGGAGAGGGCGCGCCAGGAGGGGGCGCCCGCGCGCGCCAGGAGAGGGGGCGCCCGCGCGCGCCAGGAGAGGGTGCGCCCGCGCGCCAGGAGAGGGCGCGCCCGCGCGCCAGGAGGGGGCGCGCCGGCGAGCCAGGAGAGGGGGCGCCCGCGCGCGCCAGGAGAGGGGGCGCCCGCGCGCGCCAGGAGAGGGGGCGCGCGCGCCAGAAGAGGGCGCGGGCGCGCGCGTGCCAGGAGGGGGAGCGCGTGCCAGGAGGGGGCGCGCGTGCCAGGAGGCGGCGCGCGTGCCAGGAGGGGGCGCGCGTGCCAGGAGGGGGCGGCGCGTGCCAGGAGGGGGCGCGCCCGCGCGCCAGGAGAGGGAGCGCGCCCGCGCGCCAGGAGAGGGAGCGCGCCCGCGCGCCAGGAGAGGGCGCGCGCCCGCGCGCCAGGAGAGGGCACGCGCCCGCGCGCCAGGAGAGGGCGCGCCCGTGCGCCAGGAGAGGGCGCGCCCGCGCGCCAGGAGAGGGCGCGCCAGGAGGGGGCGCGCCCGCGAGCCAGGAGAGGGGGCGCCCGCGCGCGCCAGGAGAGGGGGCGCCCGCGCGCGCCAGGAGAGGGGGCGCCCGCGCGCGCCAGGAGAGGGGGCGCGCGCGCGCCAGGAGAGGGGGCGCGCGCGCGCGCGCCAGGAGAGGGAGGGCGCGCGCGCGCGCCAGGAGAGGGAGGGCGCGCGCGCGTGCCAGGAGAGGGAGGGCGCGCGCGCCCCAAGGAGAGGGCACGCGCGCGCGCCAGGAGAGGGCGCCCGCGCGCCAGGAGGGCGCGCGCCAGGAGGGGGCGCCCGCGCGCGCCAGGAGAGGGGGCGCCCGCGCGCGCCAGGAGAGGGCGCGCGCCCGCGCGCCAGGAGAGGGCGCGCGCCCGCGCGCCAGGAGAGGGCGCGGCCCGCGCGCCAGGAGAGGGCGCGCGCCCGCGCGCCAGGAGAGGGCGCGCGCCCGCGCGCCAGGAGAGGGCGCGCGCCCCGCGCCAGGAGAGGGGGCACGCCCGCGCGCGCCAGGAGAGGGGGCGCCCGCGCGTGCCAGGAGAGGGGGCGCCCGCGCGTGCCAGGAGAGGGGGCGCCCGCGCGCGCCAGGAGAGGGGGCGCCCCCGCGCGCCAGGAGAGGGGGCGCCCCCGCGCGCCAGGAGAGGGGGCACCCCCGCGCGCCAGGAGAGGGGGCGCCCCCGCGCGCCAGGAGAGGGGGCGCCCCCGCGCGCCAGGAGAGGGGGCGCCCCCGCGCGCGCGCCAGGAGAGGGGGCGCCCCCGCGCGCGCGCCAGGAGAGGGGGCGCACGCGCGCGCGCCAGTAGAGGGGGGGCGCGCGCGCCAGGAGAGGGAGGGCGCGCGCGCGCGCCAGGAGAGGGCGCCCGCGCGCCAGGAGAGGGCGCGCCAGGAGGGGGCACCCGCGCACGCCAGGAGAGGGGGCGCCCGCGCGCGCCAGGAGAGGGGGCGCCCGCGCGCGCCAGGAGAGGGGGCGCCCGCGCGCGCCAGGAGAGGGGGCGCCCGCGCGCGCCAGGAGAGGGCGCGCCCGCGCGCCAGGAGAGGACGCGCCCACGCGCCAGGGGAGGGCGCGCCAGGAGGGGGCGCGCCCGCGAGCCAGGAGAGGGGGCGCGCGCGCGCCAGGAGGGGGTGCGCGTGCCAGGAGGGGGCGCGCGTGCCAGGAGGGGGCGCCGCGTGCCAGGAGGGGGCGGCGCGTGCCAGGAGGGGGCGGCGCGTGCCAGGAGGGGGCGCGCGTGCCAGGAGAGGGCGCGCGTGCCAGGAGAGGGCGCGCGTGCCAGGAGAGGGCGCGCGTGCCAGGAGAGGACGCGCGTGCCAGGAGAGGACGCGCGTGCCAGGAGAGGACGCGCGTGCCAGGAGAGGACGCGCGTGCCAGGAGAGGACGCGCGTGCCAGGAGAGGACGCGCGTGCCAGGAGAGGACGCGCGTGCCAGGAGAGGACGCGCGTGCCAGGAGAGGACGCGCGTGCCAGGAGAGGACGCGCGTGCCAGGAGACGATTTGTGCGACAAAGTCGATGTGAGATATAATGCAAGACATGAAGCATTTTTTTTGGGAGTGGAGTTTGGAAACTCGCAAATGACAAGCATCTGACCGGATTCGGAGGAGAAATAGCAAACATTTTTTTTTCTTTTTAAAAGTTGCAATCCTTTGAGCCAGAGTTTAATTCTGGGATCATCCCATCCCGTTATAACATCGACTGGAATTGTTACAGAAGTGGGGACCTGCCTGGAATTTCAAAACGTTGAGAAAGGGTAATTGGATTCTTAGTAAAATTCAGTGGAAATTTTCACACGTGGAAGGCCTGTTACTGGATGCTGAACGGTAAAATTATTTTGGTGTTTATTGTACCACAGTTGGAATGCAAAATCCCATTGGAAATTGCGAAGACGTTCCTGAAAATGGAAGGTGTAACACTGATGGGTTTACAGAAAGTAACTAAGACTTGGTTAACTGAATTGGCAGATAATTTGGAATGAGAGTGACTTGTAGGGGAAAGGAAAGGTGAAATTATTGAAAGTCTCGCGAATCATTTAAAATTGCAAGGGTTGCCTGACAGCCAAGTTCTTCAAAAAGTGGGGAAATTGGACACAAGAGGGAGCTGGAGAAATTAATCGCTGTCGACTGCATATTTCTCTGTTCAAGAGAAACACAGATCCATCACCATCCAGTTATTAAATAACCTCCACACAATTACCACTTATAGATATAGACACAAGAGCCAAACTGTGAGACAGGAGAGAGAAGAATGCAAAGTGTTTAAGGAAGATTGAAACAAAGAAGTGAGAATTCGCCACCCCTCTCCACATGGCAGCATCAGGGCTGCTGAGCACCACATGCAGTATTGAGAAGTCTGAGCTGAACCCCATGCTGATTGATCTGAGAAAAGTCAGGTATGGAAAGGTCTGGGCTGAGCACTTTCCTGAACTGAGAACATTCAGAAATTCCGTAAATGAGGTCCTTGAGAAAAGCCTTAATTCAATCTCAGAACTGGAACAAACTGTCAGCGGGTTTTCAAAGCAGTTACTGGAGTCTGAGAACAGAATTAGAAAGTTTGAGGATAACAGCATAAGCAACGACAAACTACTCTTTCATTTACTCTATCGAAATAGGCAGTTAGAGGAAAGATGTGAGTACCTCGAAAAATTCAGGAGACAGAATCCCCTGTGAGTTTATGGGGTAAGCACAGTAAGAAGTCTCACAACACCAGGTTAAAGTCCAACAGGTTTATTTGGTAGCAAATACCATAAGCTTTCGGAGCAATGCTCCTTTCGGAGCATTGCTCCGAAAGCTTATGGTATTTGTTACCAAATAAACCTGTTGGACTTTAACCTGGTGTTGTGAGACTTCTTACTGTGCTTACCCCAGTCCAACGCCGGCATCTCCACATCAGTTTATGGGGTGCCAGAAATCTCAGAAGGCGGGGACATTATCCATTTGGTCAAAAGCTCTTTCAATGAGCTACAGAAACTGCCAGTCGATGTTCTACATAAGCCAACCCTCTCAACTCCAGAATCAACCTAGTGAATCTCCTCTGCACACCCTCCAGTGCCAGTATATCCTTTCTCAAGTAAGGAGACCAAAACTGTACACAGTACTCCAGGTGTGGCCTCACCAGCACCTGAGACAGTGGCAACATAACCTCGCTGTTTTTAAAGGTGTCAGCCATAGCTCAGTGGGTAGCCCTCTCGCCTGTTAGAAAATCTGTCAGCTCAAACCCACTCCAGAGAAATGGATGCAAAAATCTGGACTAACAGTCAGTGCAGCACAGAGAGAGAGTTCTAACGGTGCAGGGAGCTCTCCAGATGCCCCAGCCAACATTCAATCAAAATCAGACAGATCAACTGACCATTCCTCCCAGTGCTGTTGGAAGATTTTAGTGCATGAAAAACATTGATGCCGACAAATAATGTTCTACTACAACTAGAGCGGGTTCATAGATCGCTGCAACAAAATCCGTTGAATACTAATACACCCGGAGATAATCGGTGGTAAAATTGCTCAGATTCCGAACACAAAAGAGTATATTCTCACCAAGGCAAGAGGTGAGAAAAATCTCCAATTGAAAGGAAGGTGATTCATGCTCGATAACGACGACTCACCACATCTGGAGTGGTAAACATGTGAATATACAGCTATTAAAAAGCAGTTTAGGGAGAAAAGCATAAGGTTTCAAAACATTAACCGGTGAGGCTGAGAGTCCACCTCAAGGATGCAAGCAAATCCTTTTCATCTGCATTGGAGGCTGCAGAGGATTTGCAACATCTGGGCATCAGTGCGAGCCGATTGGAGGGTAACAGCTGGAGCGAACCTTGCACCACATGGCATGTTATTTGCTGATATTATTTTCCAAGTGGCAGAGATGTATTTTTTATATGCACTTTGCTTTATTCAGTGATTTTCAGAAAGTTTTAGCTAGTTCACATAACGGGTGGGGATATGAACACTTTGATGGGCGGGGTGGAGCAGTCTCAGCTGACCGTATCCATGGACACGGGTGCGCTTGTTGAGACGGGAGAGTTAACTCATGTGGCTTATCACCAATGGAGCTGTAGGCCTCAGTCGGAACATCTGCTCTGGAGAAATATAGTTATTATACTCAAGTAGACATTTGTTGGTTTAAGCACATTTGGTTTTCAGCACTTGGAAATGAATCAAATTTGCAGTTAAACTTTTGATGTATATAGTTTTTATCTCAGTAATTGGCAGTACATTTTTCTTTCTTTTTCTCCTTCCCCCCCCTCTCTCAATGCTTTCTTCTCTGATATCAGGCTACTTGCCTAGCTAGATACTCCAGTCAGATCAATTAAATGCAGATTATTATGGATGTGTTCAAGGTTATTAGCTAGAATGTAAACCTGATATAAACCTCTTAAGGGAAAAATGCTCTCTCAGCTAAAACATCAAAGCTGCAAAATTGCATTTTTAAAGGAAACACATTTGTCAGATAAAGAACATAGTAGCTGGGCAGATCTTGGGCAAACCAGGTCTTCTTTTCCTCTCACCCATCAGGGGGAATAAGGGGTTTAACAATCTTATTTCACAGACTGTTGAAGATTTGGGTCCACTCACAACATACGGACAATGAAGGCAAATTCGCATTGCATGATGGAACAGGAGAAGGCACGGAACTGCCCCAAATGAGAATGACCCACAATTCATGAAAATATTCTTCAACCTTATCTCAGCTAAAAGTACAGGATTGTTCTAACTGGGTGAGATTCGAATTGTGTTCTGTTCCAAATGGGAGACTGGCTCTCAGCATCATCAAACCCGTGCTCCAATACAAGCAAATCACTGAGAAATCATGTTACTGAAGCTGGGCTGCTGGACATATGGAAGCTTCTGCACCCGAGTAACAGAGACTTTATATTTTACTCCAAAACTCACTGCTTTCACTCTCGCATTGACGATTTATTTACAATTGAGTCAGAGTCTCATAGAATCATTGACAGTGACATTCTCGCTATAACTCTCTCTGATCATAAGTCCATAGGCTTGTGACCTGGGTCAAAAATCTACTGCAAAGAGATGATGCTTGAATGCATCTTTCTTAAATGATGATGAGAAAATAATTACAACGTTGTCTATAACTTAATACTGTCCCTGACCCTATGAAACAGCGTGAAGGAACATTTAAGGGGCCGCATCATATCATTAATTTATTCTTCTTCCTTTTGGAACAAGTAAAAGTGATCAAATGTAAAAAGGTAATTCATAATTTAGAACAGCAACACAATAAGCAGCACTCATTAGCTTTGATGGTCACCCTCAAAAAGGCTCGCCGAGCTCCCGATACTTGACTTTCAGAACAAGTTGAAGGGTGTTTATGAGTTGCAAAACAGAGACATTACGAGCATGTTAACAAGGCGAGCCTTGATAGTGGGGAAGGAAGCCACCAGGTCCATAGAGTCTCTACCGACTCTACGACAGAACATCCCACCCAAGCACTTTCCCATAACTCCACATATTTACTCCCGCTAATCCCCCGAAATGGATGAGTTAACTGAGGATTTGAACTATTTAAAGAATAAACTTGAAAAAACAAACTTGGCAGCGGTTCAGTGAAGTTCAGGCATTCGAAGTATTTATGGACTATGGTGGAAAATACGCAGAACAAGAAAATGAGGTTCTGGTAATTTAGAGTTGGTTCAGTGAAAAAATATAAAGCACAACAGACAAAAGATGATTGGGAAAAACAGGAATGCAGTGTGAAGGTTGTGATGCGATCAGCCATGGACTTGTTCAATGGTGGAGCAGTTTAGAGGGACCGAGAGGTCAACATTTGCTCCTAATGTGTATGGTCGGATGAATTGCAAACTTGAAACTGTGCAGAACAGATGAGGATGGACGACAAATTCAAACAATATTTAACCCTGATTCCGAGACTTCGATTTTCTGATTTCTAAATTCTGACAACTAATTATTCAGACTCTTAGAAGTGAAATAATTAGTTTGCAATCTTCATTGTCATCACTTACCTTTTAGGTTACGGGGTACTTCCGATAAACCTTGTGGGATGTTCATGTAAACAAATGCATCAGGACCTGATTAAAGGAATTACAATCATGAAATCAGCTATGTGCAATATCAGAAAAATCTGCAATGTTTAATTCACTGCGCGATTTTACTGTACCAAGTGTCGGTAATTCTCTCAGTATTTTCTCCAACTTGGGTAACCCACGGTGCATTTCCACAAAGGATTCCCACATCACCCTGAGAGCCCGAGAGCCTTTCTCTATCACCAGATTTAGGAGAAGTTTGGAACAGTCCGCGAGGTTCCCACTGTCTGTGATTTCATTTACTTTCTGTAAAGAAAAATAAGGAACGTATTGGAAAACAGAGTGAAAGGTAAGCACTGGGAATGAGAAGGAAAGGATCTGTTCAGGGATTTCCCAGGTGTTTTGAGGACAGGAGGCAGTCCCTGGACTGGGTTCTGAACACTGAATAAAGATCACATTTTGATTCCGTCCTTAATTTAAACGACATACAAATAAACCAAATTTTTAATTTTATATAATTTTCAAAGAGAGTGAGAAATCCCAGAGAACCAGCAATAATTTCAATGGGATTAATTTCATCTGATCTTCCGTGCCCAACATGACATCAGATTACTGTTAGACTATATGATCCACTTTTTAATTATGTTGTGGCAGTGTATCATGTAAATGGCAGACACCGCTGCCATGCGTGTCGATAGTGGAGGGCGTGAATGCTGATGTTGGTGAGATGGGGTGTCAATCAGGTGGCTGTTTTGTCCGGGATGCTGTCGAGCGTCTTGAAAGTTGTTGGAACTGCGCACATCCAGGCAAGTGGAGACGATTCCATCACACTCTGACTGTGCCTTTTAGACGATGAATAGGTCTTGGGGAGTGAGGAAGTGTGTCATTCTCCACAGAATCTCCAGAATCTGACCTGCTCTCGTCACCAGTATTTTGTGCCTGGTACAGTTCAGTTTCAGGTCAGCTCCGATCACTTTGACCATGTGCATCTGGAACAGACAGCCTGATAAGCAGGAGGTCAAATAAGTTAAACCTTTTGTTGATTCACTCACCGCCTGCCACAGACCCAGTGCAGCAGCTATGCACTTTAGGACGTTGCTTGCTCATTCAATGGTGGCGCTACTGAGCATGACTTGTTGATGGATATTTCAGTCGCCACCCAGAGTATATTTCCTGCCCTTGCCATCCTCAGTGCTTCCTCCAAACACTGTCACATGGAGGAGCACTTGTTCATCAGATAGTGGGCATGGTAGGATGAAACCAGCAGGCAATTTCATTGCCACGCTTCCAACCGGATTAATGAGACTTCAGGGAGTTCAGACTCAATGTTGAGAATATCCAGGGCAATCCGCTCCCCACTGCATGTCAAGGTGCTATCACCTCTTGTGGGTCTTTCCTGTCAGCGGGACAGGTCATACCCAACAATGATGAAGCTGGTATTTGGGACATTGTCTGCAAGTATGATGTTAAGAGTTTCATTGTTTCAGGGTACTGGTTGACTAGTCAGTGGGATCGCTTTCGGAGCCTTAGCACTGGCCCCACATAATGAGATTTGTAGGGTCGACAGGGTTGGAAATGTAATTTTAATTTCCGGATGAATCTTTCAGTTTCAATACTTTTAGAGTTTGCAGCCTTTTAATCAAACTGAGTTGCCTCTTAGACTCTTCAAGAGATAATCACACTGTTTTAGAGCTGGGGTCACACGTAGTCCAGGCAAGGACAGCAGATCTCAGTCTACAAACGGCATTATTGGTTGGTATGGGTTTTTACATCAATGGATAATGTTTTCATGGTCAGCATTACCGAAACTAGATTTCAATTCAAGATGTATTAGTTGATTTTCATTTCCAAAATATTCCATACTGGGATTTTGAAAGCATGTGCCCAGAGTATTCGCCCGCATTATTAGTCAACAATGTTATCTACATTGGGGCAGGGGTGTGCTGGTAATTTGGCAACAAGTGCAGGTTAGAGGCTGCAAATTCTGCAGCGATTACCTGTGCATATGTAGAAACATGGAAAACAGGAGCAGAAGTAGAACATTTATCCTCCGATCATGCTCCGTCATTTATTGAGATAGATGGTCATAGCTGACCATCTATCTCAATGCCACATTCTCGCGTTCTTTCCGTATTTTTAAAAATGCATTTCTTTCTTGAACATATTCAGTGACTTGGCCTCCACAACCTTCAATGGCAGATAATTCCACAGGTCCACTACCCTTTAAGTGAAAAAATTCTCCTCCTCTCCTCAATAGTCTCCCATATCCTGAGACTGTGCCCCCTGGTTCTAGATTCCCCAACCATGGAAAACTTACGTATGTAGTCTGTCCAGTGCTGTTAGACTTTTATACATTTCAATCAGATCTCCTCTCATCCTTCTGAACTGTAGTGAAACTGGCAAACTTGAAAAAATCCCTCCTCTTCGGACAATGCGGCCAACTCTTGTGCCAGCCTCCGCTATATTTTCTCGATGGCAAACACATCCTTTCAAACCTGCACGCAATATGACAGCTGTGGTCTTG
The DNA here is from genome assembly GCF_964213995.1 of Mustelus asterias. Taxonomy (NCBI): domain Eukaryota; kingdom Metazoa; phylum Chordata; class Chondrichthyes; order Carcharhiniformes; family Triakidae; genus Mustelus; species Mustelus asterias. Next base: position 1,122,899 of record NW_027590155.1, read on the forward strand.
CCAAGGCGCTGTGCAGCTGCAGGTGGACATGTCTAATTATGATCAGAAATCCTTTTGCAACGAAGACAACATTCCATTTGCCTTCCGAGTTGCTTGAGGCATCTGCCTGTGCACTTTCACTGATTGGTGTACAAGGGCACCCAAATCCCTCTGGCTGTTTACGCTTCCGATTATTTCGCCATTTGAATAATACTCTCTGTTTTTCCACACCACAGTGTATAACCTTACATTTAGTGGCATTCTACTGCATCTGACACTCACTTACCTGCTCACCCACTCACCTTGTCCAAACCACTTTGACAACTCCTTGTATCCTCCATTCCCTTCATCCCACCCAGTATTGTTTCATCAGTAAATTTGAAACTGTTACATTTGGTTCCCTCATCCTGATCATTTATATGTTTTGAGAAAAGCTGGGTGTGAAGCCCTGATACCGAACAAGTCACTGCCCGTCATTTATTCGCACTCTCTTTTTCTTGTGTATAAATCAATTTGGATCCACACTAACAAATTACCGCCTGACCCATGTACTTTAACTTTGCCCACTGACTTGTTATGAGGAATCATATCTGAAAGCACAAAAACGATTCTTCTACTGGTTCTCTCTTAACTATTCTACTAATTACATCCTCAGAAAACTCCTGCCGATTTTTTAAGCATTATTTGCCTTTTATAAACCCATGCTGGCTTTTTTCGTTCCCGTTAATGTTTTCGAACTAGTTTTTAAAATTTTTCTGGCAACTTTCCCACTACCGATGTCCGGCTAATTGGTGTGTAACGCTCTTTTTTCTCTTCCTACATTTTTAAATAGTGGGGTTACATTTACAACCCTCAATTCCGTAGGAACTGCTTCAGGGGCTCATATAATTTTGGACAATGACCATCAGTGCATCCAATATTTTCAGAGCCACTTCCTTTAATACTGAGATGTCGAGTATCAGGTGCTGGTGATTTGCCACTCTTTCAACCCATTAATATCCCCATCACATTTTTCTTACAAATACAGATTTAGTTCAATTCCGTCTATTCATTTGGTTCCCGAACATATTTGGAAGTTGCTTTTTCCTTTTCTGTGCCCTCTTTTGTGACGACAGAATGAAAGTTTACGTTCAATTCTTCTGCCATTTCTTTATTTTCCATTGCAAATTTCCTTGCTTCTGATAAGGAGGGACCTCCATCGTCTTTATTTATTTTTTTCTCTTCGCATACTTACAGAAGCTTTTACTGTTAGTTTCGACTAGTCTGCAATTTTAATCTCAATCTAATTCCTGCGCTGGATCATTTTTTAATCTTCTTTTGCTGAATTCAAAACATTTCCCATCATCAGCCTTGCTGCCTTTCTATGCCAATTTTATATGGCTCCACGTTGGTTTTAATATTATCCCTAGTTTATTGAAAAAGCCACGTTTGAGCCACATTTCATCAGGTTTTTTTGCGCCAGACAGGAAGTCAGCACTATTGTAATTCATGAAAACGTTGTTTAAAAATAAACCATTTCCTATCCACCATCAACCACGTTAGTAAGGTTCCACCATCTATCCTTGATAATTCGCTTCACATACACGCTTAGTTTCATTTGTTTAGATTCAGAGCCCTAGTTTCAGATTCAAATATTTAACTCTCGAACTGAATGAAACATTGTCATTTAATAGGTGCTCTTCTCCAAGGGAACGGCACAGGATTGTGAATTAATCCTTCATTACTCATTGCACAGTATCTGGTTTAGAATAGCCTGTTCGCTGGTTGGCTTCTCAATGCATTTGTCTAAAGAGAACACTCCAGGAACGCCTCCTCTACTATACCATTGCTAGTTCGGTTTGTCCAATCTAGGTGTAAATTTAAGTCATCCATGATTTCAGTTGGACCCTTATTGCATGAATTCTGGATTTCGTGTTTAACACCTTAACTTCTACACCCCACATAGGCTGCAGCACTCCATGACGTCAGATCATCAACACTGTCAATTAGGAATAAATAAATCCTGGCCTGGATGGTGACACGCACATCCAGGAAAGTATAAATTAAAGAAAGAGAAGCTCAACTTGTTGATGTTGGGGATTGAGGAGAAAGGGGTAAGGAACTTTACCTGGTTGTATGCAGTTTTAACATTTTAATATTAAGTTGTCATGCAGTCAAAACAAGGATGTTATGAGAGTTGAGCAATTATTGTTAATGTGAGAATTTGTGAATGTTGGAATAATTCCACTCAGGCGGAGCAGAATATGGGATGTGTTGGTGCAAGTTTTCAAGATGCTGAAAGCAAGTAATGAAATCAATGTACAGCAACAATGGGGAGCAGTTGGGTTTTTCGTTCCCAAAGTTTTCATTTGTGTCCCTTTCCCAGTTTTTGTTTGACACATTTCCATCATTCCAACTCTTTTGTGCTTTAAGCTGCTTTTCTCCCACCTGCCTTTGTTACCTCTCACTCTACTTTTATCACTGCCACTAACACCATTTTCTTTTTTTTTCAGAATTATACCCAAACCGTTTCCTTTTTACAGATGCTGACAGATCCTTTGGCTATTTTCACCTCGGCAGATCGTTTTGAGATCACACTATTTACTATGTGTCTCCTTTTCTTTCCTATTTTCCAGTTTCCTTCCTGTCAAATTCTACAAAGATCTTGTTGCATTCATTATCATGAGTAGCGTGGGAATAAAATTATGCGGTATTGTGTATTTAACAACGAAATACTTATTTGAATCAGTGAGATAATCCTTCCTCATCCTGCAATCAGATCTTTTGTTTGAGACGCAGAAGTTAGGTTTACACTCGACCACAGTAGTGAGGAGGATTACATTTTTGGAAGTGCTGTCTTTCAGATGAGACGTTTACACAAGATACAATCTGCCCATTGCAGTGGATGAAAAATGTCGCACAGCACCATTTCAGAAAAGAGTCAGAGTTATGCCCCAATCAACATCGTAAGAAGATACATTATATGTTCAGTATCACATTGTTACCTATGGGAATTTGATGTACGAAAATTGCCTGACATGTTTCCTATAATACAACGACAGCAACTCAAACTACTTCATTGAATACAAGGAGTTTGGAGATGCTTGGTAGACATGAAAAACAATTTTTAAACACAAAATATTTTTATACGATTGTGTAATTGAAGATGCCTCAGTACAAAATAATTATTGAAGGAAGCAATTAGATGGAGGGACTAGATGAGTAGCTATTGGGTACACCGGACCTATCTTTCACCCATTGTCCTTCAAGGTGGTAGAGGCGTAGGCTTTGGACGTTCTGTTAAGGGAGTGTTAGTGATTTGCTACAGTGCATCTTTTACGAGGTGCACATGCTGACATTGTGACGTGGGAGGAAATATTTTTAAGAACAAATTCCATGCAAATCAAGTGGGCAGCTTTATTCTAGATGGCGTCGAGCTGCTTAGATAATGTTGGACACAATAATCCATGATTGTGGAGTGTATTCCGTCACGTTGCCCATTTTTGTCTTGTGGATTATTTGCAGACTTTGGGAATTCAGGAAGTGAGCCTTGCAGCAAAATTCCCAGCCTCTGACTCTTCTAGTTGAGTTTGTTTTCAATTTTAACTCTCATGGTTGTTGAAGGGGGTTTCCGCAATGGTAATGTGACTTAGTGTCAAACAGGGATGGAGTTGTGTGGCAGGAATATCACTGACCATTTACTAGACTGGATATTGTCCAGCTCCTGATATCTGAGGAGTTACACATTAAGTTGTACATTTTAAAATCAATACTAAAACACCTCCACTTCTGACCAATTGATAGCAGATAGGTCATGAAACAGCTGGATATATTTTCAGAGAACACAGGACGTTAAGGAACTCTAGTATCAGGGCCATGGGTCTGCCATGATTGACCTCAAACAATCACAACTATCATTGTGCTAGGTATGACTGCAGCCATTGCAGAGATTTAGCGCAGTTCCCATTCATTTCTATCGCCTTAGCATTCCATGACAGAGTTCAATCAAATAATGTTGTGATGTCAGAGGCAGACACTCGTGTTGGTCCATGAATGGACCAAGGGTTTAATGAGATCAGGAGGCAAGTGATACTGGCAGTACCTAAAAGAAACTTCAATTATCATGTTATTAAATGCTTAAAGTGTATTTATTCATGTTACAAAGAGGCTTGCATTAAGAATGCAATGTAGTGACCGAGGCAATCCCGTCGTTGTCATGCTCCAGCGCCTGTTCAGGTACATTGAGGGAGAATTTCGCATGGTCAATGCACCTAACCATCATGTCTTTCAGGCAGTAGGAGGAAAGCTGAACACCCGACAGAAATGCACACAAAAACTCGGCAGCACGGTTCCAAAGTAGTTAGCAGTGCTGCCTCATAGCGCCAGGGACCTGGGTTCAATTCCCGGCTTGGGTCACTGAGTGGAATCTGCACAGTCTCCCCGTGTCTGCGTGGGTTTCTTCCGGGTGCTCTGGTTAGGTACATTGGCCATGCTAAATTCACCCTCAGTGTTCCCGAAAAGGCGCTGAAGTATGGCAACTAGGGGATTTCACAGTCACATCTTTGCAGTGTTAATGCAAGCCTACTTTTCACAATAATAAATAAACTTTAAAACGTGGAGAACATGCAGACACCATGAAGAAAATGACTCAAACCAGGAATCGAACCCAGGTTCCCAGCGCTGTGAGGCAGTAATGCTAACCACTGTGCCACTTTGCCGTCCCATACTGCAAAGTATCTGCAACTTTAAGTCACTGGCAATGACTCATTTTATCTCTGCCACTTAATGGGAGGAGGCTTGTGGGGTGCAAATTTTCCATATGGATTTGTCCTGTTTTGGGCAAATGGGATAGACATTTTTTACACGTTGTTGGGTAGATGCATTGTAGCTGTACAAAGAACAAAGAACAAAGAACAATACAGCACAGGAACAGGCCCTTCGGCCCTCCAAGCCCGCGCCGCTCCCCGGTCCAGGAACGAATCCTGAATCCAGGATCCCCGCCCAATTTTCCAGCCTATCTACATACCAATATCCTATCCACCGAGCTGTCCCTCACAGCTCCGATGCTTTGTTCATTACAACCTATTAACTCACCCCCACCCCCCCATTCCAGACCATGTGATCTCTAGGGAGAGGCGAAAACCCAGAGTGAAAAACCCCAGGGCCAATATGGGGAAAAAAAAAATCTGGGAAATTCCTCTCCGACCCCCTGAGGCGATCGAAACGAGTCCAGGAGATCACAATGGCCCTGATCGGAAAATGCTTCCCAACCCTAGTCATTTCCACTTCCACGAACACCATATGAATTCCCTGCCCCCGAGACAGGTTCCCAACTATCCGCAGTCTCGCTCTGTACTGGCACCAGCAAGATGATCATAGAATGAAGCCTTAAAACGAGAAACAAGGAACAATTAGCCCGCGCCGCTCCCTGGTCCAAACTAGTCCACTCTTTTGTATCCCTCCATTCCCACTCCGTTCATATAGCTAAACTGGAACAGTTGTCTTTTTAGGAGAGCAGCAAGAGAGACCATAGCTTCTTATTGTTCAGCAAATTATTCTTCCTCTAATTTCATCAGGTCTGCGATGTGAAAATGGACAAAATCACTAAACCCACTATATCCTGGACTTACATGACTTTCTTTCACACCAATATGATCGCATGCTGCAAACATCAGACAGAGTCTCGCCACTCCTTCAATCGCCTGTTCTAGTCTGTCCCGGTAGAATTTGGTCAAAACCAACAGTTGGTTATCTTTACAGTTTGTCAAGAACTCAGTGATTTTAGAGTTTGGATCTGTGAACAGAAATTGAAAAAAAATGAAACACAATGAGTTCCTATCTGGACTGTTTTAATTTCCCGTAAACTTAAAACAACCCACTGAAATGTCATGTGAGCCATGTTATCAACTATCTTTCAGAAAACATTCGTGATATTTATCTCATTTGTGAATAAAACCTATATACCCAGCTGGGCTCCAAATCACTTCATACCCCTGGTTAGTAAGAAGCAATTCACATCAAATTACCAATATCAATTACCTTTTTTGCAGGAAATGTTTTTGCGTTTAGAAGCATTTTCCAATTTCATTCCTGAAAGGTTTTGCCTTTATTTTAACTGCAATCGCCACAGCCGGGATTGGTCTATTCAGGAGCTTGTCTCGCTTGTAACATAACTTCTATCCCTACATGCTCTTGTTCTCTGGACATAAAATCCAACATTAAATTGTTTGTTTTACTTTTTGCTCCCTTTTCATGATATTTTAACAATCTATATTCAGGGATTCTCAAGGTTCTGTAGAGCTTCCAAGTTTCTAGGTTTTCCACATTTGGAAAGGGCCCTGTTCTATCCCTTATTGCAAGTGAAGGACCTGATGTTTGTCTGCATTTTAATCTATTTGCCACAAACGTGCCAATTCACTTAATTTACTGATATTTCATTGCATATTGCCACTATATTGACTACGATGTTTCAATAACTTTGTCATAATCAGTTTTATAAATCCAATTTTTTATTCCATCATCTAGGCTGTCAATAAATTTGATCAGTAGTTGTGAGCCTAACACAGATGCTTCTGGAACACAGCAAGTTGCATCCTGACAGTCAGCCTAAATCACCATTTACCTCATCTCTATCCCTTGCTTTTCCACCAATTTCATAATGAGGTCACAAATTTGCCTTCAATCGCATGACAGAAATTTTAAGAAACTCTGTCCAAATTCCTTCTGAATGTCCATGTAAACAATGCCTATCGACATGCACGAGACATTGCTTTCAGCACAACTTCATTATATCAGTTTTACTGGTTTATAATTTGCTGCCACTATATTCTTCTCTGCTCCTTGTGTGAACTGCAGGTTCATGAATGAGGTCTGGATTCATTAACAGGACGGTGAAAACTTGGGAGTATTTTCTGAACCTACCATTGTCCAAAGCCAATCTTTTTGAAGATATTGGATATACTCCGCTGTTGAAACCTTCAGCCATTTTTGTGACAGGTGTTTTCGATTCTGGTGCTCTAAAATAAACAAATCCAGAGCAGGGTTAAAT